>NC_141866.1:9893506-10197672 GCF_024713525.1 Acromyrmex echinatior
AAGATAATTATATTACGCGATATTGAAAAGTTTCAATCCGATCAACGGAGATTCATTGGACGATGAATGTGAATGTCAGGACCGGCGTGCGTGATGAGCAATGAGCACATGCAGCATCATAGGATTTTCCGCTATTCAATTTCGCTTCGTCAAGTGGAATTTTATATAAAAGCAAAAGACTGATCTGCGTCTGGCAGATAAGGGCGTTCAATTTCCTGGCAATTTCTCGGCTGGTCGCTTCTAGAATCAAATCGTGAGAGCCAGCCGCGATTCTCTTCGAAATTCATGAAAACCTAATCTCGTTTGACGCCCACGAATAGGTATTCGCATTTCTCTCAACAGCACGAAGTTTGTAAAATTTGCGCAAACTTTTGAAACCCACAAATTTTATGAATTGTATTCACTGATATAAATGTATAGAAATATGGATTGCTGATTAACATTGTCAAGATGTTCCCAATTGAACGTTCATCATTTTACAAAAATGTTACCGCGCGTTCATAATAATTTTATATTAAAAACTATAATAGAGTATATCGGGCAATGAGAGTATCAAAACAACGCGGAAATTGATATGCAAAAAGAATATAATTATCAAATAATATTTACATAATATAAAGATGTGATTGTCGGTACCACTATATTTAATTAGGCGGCAAATAAGGTGATACCGATAATCATTGTACATCTTTATATTATTGTAAATATTATAATATTTGATAAATATATATTCTATTATAGTATTTAATTTCGAGAGCACGATTAATATTTAAATTTTATATTAATGCATGATGTGTGTGTGTGTGTGTGTGTGTGTGTGTGTGTGTGTGTGTGTGTGTGTGTGTGTGTGTGTGTGTTTAACGAGTATGCTCGTGTGTGTATAATACGTGTCTATAATACGCTTTGGGGAATTTTCTTTATAAGATGACTGCGAATATGAAATTTTTAGAGTAAAGACTAATCATCAGAAATGTAGGATTTTAATTTTCACTTGAATGCTACTCAGGTATTATTTTATCCATGTTGTTCACTGAACGTTAAACAATGATAAAATGAGACATAGCACTTGAGTGAGAATCTAGAACACCCCCTAGTACATATCAGTAATTGTATCATTACTACGTAACGTCACATCTTTTTCTCCGTACAAGGCTACGGTTCACTTACTACTACAAATGCTTTGAAGCATTTTTGATTAATCAATTAGTAAAATTCTTTCTTTTTGTTGATCTATCAAATGCTTTGAAGTGGCGGAAATAGTTTTAAGTGGCGGCTTCCATTTGAAATTAACTATAAAACAGAACTGTGAAACAGTTTCCGTATTAATTTGATCCAATTATATGATAGGAATAAGCGTATCCGCCATTGAAGTAATGACGCAACCTAGATCTTTATTAAGGTTGATTAAAATTTTGTAAAAACTCATATATTTAGCTTCGTTATTTCTTCAATCTTTCCAATCTTCCGTTGATTACACTTTGCGTGATAAACAATCGTTATCAATTGCCTTCCCTAAGAGAGAATCAATGAATGAATGTGCTAATCTCTGTTGAATACGAATTTTTAGATGTCAAGGAACTTTTTTGTGCGTAACAATAAATGTTAATAATATTTAGTTGTTAAATTGATTATCAATTTAACAGTTTAATAAAAAGATATTATTCCAAAATAAATATTACGAGACCTGTTTGACGATCGTTTGACGAACAAATGTTTTTTTAATGCTTATATTATGAAACACATTTATGTTCATGTATTTCACATAGATTTCTGAAGCTTGTTACGAATCGCTTGTTGCGGTGGGTTGAAAAATCGCATTTTTTTTAGACTCTCGCAGTCTCAAGTAACAATCTTCTTCTGTTGCATGCTTACCAGGTCGAGGTTTATTTTCAGAGCACGTATGCAACCCGGGAACATGTCTCAAGTATATCTATAATAAATAATTGAATTTTCACTCCAACAAGGGAAGATAAGGGATCGATTTATCGATGTTTACTCGAGCGTGCCGATACCAAATATTTTATGGACGATTGGCCGATGTTTCCGTCAAGTTCTTTTGCAACAGCTACTTTTCGCGTGTTTAAAAATATAAGTAATACGTTTCGTTTTAGGATAATACGTGTAACAAAGTTCAAGAATGTGTAAAATTTTAACAAAGAAGAATTTCCAGTGGAAAAACTTCAACTTAACAGTAGAGAAAATTGAAATGAGGAATTTTTTAAATTGTTCTAATAGCTTGTAAATTGAGCAGCGCTGATGTTTAGCGAAGGCGTGTTTAGCAAAGAGCATAGGTAAAACATAACTATAGTTCGTATTTGTCAATAGTAATAGCGACACGTCGTTAAGTAGGTCAATGTATATGTAAGTTGATGGATGTTATTCGATTGTATTGATTTTTTTATGTATGGACAAGTTAATGATTTTTATTAACTTCACTTTAATATTAAATTCAAAATTTTTACGTGGTTCTTTACATATGTTTTTTAAAATTTTTCGCGTATATAAGAAATAAAAATATTAACATAACGTTAATTTGATCATTATTAATGTAAAATATTAAATTTTCTAAGATTTTTTTATGTCAGAATTTGTTATATATATTACATGATCATAAAAAGTTCCATTAATTTTTCGTGAATCAGCCTTCAGTAGCATTAAAAAATATACAATTAAACTAATAAGAGGCAGTCCATCAGTTACAAATTTAAAGAATCAACAATATTGATTAATAATATTGAATCAATAATATTGACGTACGCATTAATATTTTCACAATCTTACACGATCGGTGTTATTAACTACATTTCAGCTTATTCAATTTTATGTACTTAATTGTGCAAATGGAAATATGAATGCATCCTTTCGACAGACATTACGCGATAAATTTATACTATTAGGTGTTGGAATTAATTCGTAGCGTTTTTAATGAAAGAATGTTATTTATTTCACATGAGCATTAAAAAATACATTAATGAAAGTACTTCCCATCACTTGTAAAACGCTACGAATTAATTCCAACACCTAATATAAGTACCAACAAATATTGACAATATTATATTAATCAAAAATGTAAAAAATGAATGTGGTTATAATTTCAAAAATATGAAAAGAAAAAGCATAAAGAACCACAGCACAAGATGTAGTTAGTGATATTTAATTATTCTTGCATTATGAATTACAATAAAAACATTAAACGTTTCGGTCACAATCTGGCCATCTTCAGTAAAATTAATAATATTCTTAAGACGCAGAGTTACATCAAGTTGGAATTAAATTCAACCCTCGTGTGTTATAATTGTAAAGATCGTGTTTGCATCAAAGCGACGCTGCTTCATATAATAATGTTAGAACGTCAGAAGTCATGTAGTAAAAAGTGTAGAACGAGAATTTCCAGATTCTAATTTACAATAATTTATTTTATTATTAATATCTTTTAAAACGGAGTATAAATTACGGAGTATAAATTAATATAATTATTAATTATATTAATCGTGGAGTAGAGTATTGTTGATGATTTAGTGACGTCTTAATTCTCGAGAATTAATATCGTTGTCTGATAGAGGATATTCCTTATTATAGAAGGTATACTTATGTTCAAGAATTAAAAAATATTATTATTAGAATTAAAAAATATTATCCATCTATCAATATTAATCAAATATGATCAATAATATTATTCAACATTTGTTAATACTGATAATATTAATCGTGTAAGATCCTTACATAACAATGATAAAATTATATACACATTCTTAATTTATCTGTGACGAATACCTCTTATTAGTTAGTCAAAAAATGAATATATTTCCATCTGATCAGATCCAATCCTGAAATAATCGTAATTTTTAATCTCTCTCTCTCTCTCTCTCTCTCTCTCTCTCTCTCTCTCTCTCTCTCTCTCTCCCTCCCTCTTTTTCCCTCTCCCTTCCTCCTCTCTATCTCTCTCTTTCTGAATAATATTAAGCTGTAAAAAATAAAAACACATAGAATATGTGAATATTGCTCTTGATAAAGATGTATCAAACGTCATTGCCAGCGCTTAGCAAAAAAAAACTTATATTACTATTACAATTATTATTATATATTGATACTTTTTTAGAGAATTACATATTAAACAAACGACATGAAAAGCCTTTCTATTTAAAATAAATTATAGAAATGACATATTGTTGGCATTTTATCAATTTTTTATTTTAATATTAAATTAGTTTTAATGTTATAGCTTGTGAATATTTTCACTTTGCAGTTTGTTTTCCTATCGATCCTCACGATAATTTGTTGCTTTTTTGAGATGTACTTCTAACATTCACGAATATATTTTGTCTGATAAGCAAAAAATACGAAACAGAACCTGTTTTGACAAGCACGACTTGCGATTGCAGCCGTCTTGATGACTGTTAATATCAATGTGTTACGCAAAATGTTATTAATCAACAAAGAAAGAATTTGCGCAAAGATCAGAAATAAAATGAAGTGCTTATCAAATAAAATGCGTGATCATTAAAATTTTATTTCTCGTAAATTAAGATATATTATGAATTTTATATTTGTATATTAAATTCTAGAAAAAGAATAATAATTTCAATTATTCTATAAAATATTTTCATCGATTAATAATTGATTATATCGGTTATATGTTTATTATTACATTATTTATGATTAATATTTGCAAATTGTGATTATACCGTCAATGTCTTTTTCAGGTCTAAGCGCCTGTGAGAGGAAATCTTTCATATTCTTGAGGAAGGAATTGCCGGTTCGTCTCGCCAACATCATGAAGGAGATCCATTTGTTGCCAGAAAACTTACTAAAGATGCCTAGTGTTGGTATTGTAAATAATTTATATATCACATCTTTTGAAGAAATAATACACTTTGAAAAAGTCGATGTCAACGATGCCACTTTAGATAAGTGAGTAATGTGGATCAAAAATTTGTTGGGACAGATTACAAAATGCTACGAATTACTAAACAGAAATCTTGGATTTCTTACAGATTTTGCCAAGCTCTAATAAAAATACGGAATAGGCATACCGACGTTGTTCAAACAATGGCACAGGGCGTTTTGGAACTGAAGGAATCCCACGATGTGGACATTCAGACTGAAAACAGCATTCAGTATTTCTTGGACAGATTTTTCATGTCCCGCATTTCCATTCGTATGCTGATCAATCAACATAGTAAGTTCATCGAACATTTCTTGAGTATAAATTTTAGTATAAGTCGCATATTTTACCGCGCTTTATTGATGCTTTTTTTATTATATTTCAGCGCTCCTTTTTGGTGGGCAGTTGAACGGGCACAGTAGACACGTGGGATGTATAGATCCATCCTGTGACGTGATCGGCGTCATTAGAGACGCTTATGAGAACGCACGATTTTTGTGCGATCAATATTATCTGGCTAGTCCGGAATTGAGAGTCAAACAGCATAACGGCAAGTTTGAACAAAGTTGATTATATTAGTGTTAGTAAGTAATTTGAGACAAATAATTTTCTATAGAGATAGATTACAGTTCCACAATTTCTATCTTCTACTTTATCTTCATACATGTTGTATGAATAAAGAATTATGATTATGTATGTATGATTATGTTACATTTTACTATTCGATAATTAATAAAGGATTATTAGTAAAGGGTTGTAAAAGATAATAACGATCCGATATAGGTCCGGTTTTATCAATATAGGATTAACTTCAATCTCGATTTAATTTACTTTTTATCTTTTTTTAATTCTGAGAATGAGAAAAAGCTGAACAATAAGTTAAACTGAGATTAATCTAATATTGGTGGAATCGGCTCTAAGTTGGTCATAATTGTTACATGATCCGTTTTTCAGAACTTGAACGCAGTAGTGAGATTAGGATTATTTATGTACCAAGTCATTTGTATCATATGTTATTCGAACTCTTCAAGAATAGTATGAGAGCTGTGATGGAACATCATGGATGCGACTCGGACAATTATCCGCCACTTGAGGTTTTACTAGTGCGCGGAAAAGAGGATATTTGCGTGAAGGTAGAACGAACCGTTTCATTAATATGGCTTAATTCCTAGACAATGCGTAATTAGTTCGCAGTGAATAATTATCACCGTTTTACCATCTGCTTTAGATATCCGACAGAGGTGGCGGCATTCCTCGTTCACAAATGGACCATTTATTTAAGTACATGTACAGCACTGCTCCACAACCGAGCAAATCAGATGCTCATACGGTACCGCTTGCAGGATACGGTTATGGTCTGCCTTTATCCCGATTGTATGCCAGGTATCTGCATGGCGACATCGTATTGCTCAGTTGTGAGGGCTACGGAACAGACGCTATTATTTATCTAAAGGTAATATTTAAACTTGTCAAAAATCTCCAAGGTTACATCTAATGAGAAACACTACATGTCCTATATATTATGTATAATTTCGTTTTGGTTGCATTTTATATCATAACTGAAAGCTTACATCTTCAGGCTTTATCCACCGAGGCAAATGAGCTATTGCCGATATTTAACAAGACCTCGTCGAAGTTTTATCGTACACCGGTACCCATTGCGGATTGGAGCAGTCAATGTGGTGGTGGGATGGCAACGAGGCAACTTAGTATGAGTCACGCTCAAGGCCATAGACTGCCTCATGGGATGGAAATCACTCATTTATAGCAAAACGCGATCGATGCGGATCAGAAAACGATTGAGTGAGTAATTTATAATAGTACGATGTACACTCGCAAGTTCTTCTTTTCCTAAAGCACTGAACTTACTTCTTTCTTTTTCAGAAAGTTCAGACAAATATTCTATCCGCGTATAACAAAGGATATTTTAATAGGAAAGCTAGATCTGTATTCGAAGCCAGAACAACTATTGAAGGAATATTCTCTACAAATATGAGAAATAACTGGTTATTAGACGAATAAAACACTAAACATATTGGCCAAAGATAATATTGATAATCTCTTTCTTGTGCCGTAATTGTATTACATATCAAATCAATTATACAGATTTGATAATTGAAACTTTTGTTTTTCACCAACTCGTTTTTTTGTGGTACAAGCGTAGATCATCAGATTATCTACTATGTGTTCTAGCGAAAAAAATTGTGACACGGTTTACAATTGATATAAAAGGAAAAAAAAAGTGAATTTGATAAATTTTAAACAAGTTATAATTCATTTTATAATGAATTGTTGCATCCAAACAATTGGATTGCGATTATTTGTAATAATAGGCTTTGTATGGCGGAATGTATTCGATCATCTCATAGTTAATTATACTACAGACAATATCAGCATTTCAATTTGAGATAGCATTTTTTGTTACATTATAGCTCCGAATGTCGAACGATGTATCCTGGATCACGTTCTGAAATCTATTAAAAAATATAATTCTTCTGTATCTATACAGATACAATAATATATGCTAATAATATATATTTTAATAATATGATAACATATTTATTAATGATATATACATTATAATAATAGATTTTTTTCTAAAGAATTTTTAATACTGAACGTTTTTATTATATTCCTTTTTTTCGTATGTTTTTTTCCTTATTTTATCGAATAATTTTCTAAAGAAAAGAATTATTTATATTAAATATATTTTTTAGATTTTAGAAGGTTGTCTAGAAGACTAATGCAGGTTACTTCCAATCGACTGTATGAGACTCGTAACAAATTGCAGACTGTGATGTAACATGAAATTTTGATTTAGCTGCTAGACAATTACATCTGTTAGTGTAAGCATGCACAAGATGTGCATGTATAGCAGATAAATTATAATTTTACGGCTATATGCCTGGTATTCCGTACAATTACAGAGAAAACTGAGCGAAGAGAAAATACTCTTTCGCGAGAATAATATTTTGTATCGGAAAAATTTATGGTCAGCTAACCAATCAGCTACTTTTTAATTATATTTTCTATAAGCAAATTAAACTTATACGGATCAAAATTATTTCTTCGCGAAAATTTTGGTACGGATCTAACGCATTCTAAGGTATCTGTGTCATTGAGGTATCTGCAACTTTAATTATATTTTGATAATAATATTTTTTTTTGTATAAATAATACATTATGATAGAAAAAGGTAATCAATGTCAATAATTAGTATTTAATTAATTAAGTAGTAATTAATTAATTAATTTGTCTTAGTTATGTAAAAAATTAAATTTATATCTAATAATTAAAAACGATGTCTCTTAAATTTATGAAAAATGATTATAATTATTTGAAAAATATATTTAATATTAAAATATATAATATATAATATTGTATTATAAATCATGTATTTTTTTACGTAATATGTAAAAGTATTTTAAGATTTATCGATTTTCTAATTACTCGAAAAGTAAAAAATTTACTTGATCACACAGATATCTCACAGAGTGATTTTGTAATTATTTTGTAAATTTATATATAATATTATACGATATAATGTGTTGGGAGAAGAATGTTGCAAGCGCGGAATGATGAGTCACTTGTGAATGCTGTGTACGTTTTCTACGATGCTACAGTTTTTTTAAACGTAATTTCGAAGACATAGATTAAGATAATATGCTGTATCATGAGTGTGATAATTCTTGTAACATTTTTCAAAAAATGTTGACAGAGAATTCCTCTTTCTGAGTGATTCTAGAAATGATTTAAATAAAGAATGTTATGTACATATGCTATGTTGAATACAATGGATAAGTATGTGAATTTGTTAGTTACGACGAATTTATTCTATATTCGTGCATTCGACACGAATAGGATGTTGTAAAACATTGTTAATAAACAATCTCGGAACAAATGTGAGACGTACAGATTATTTCGCATCGTGAGAAACTAGGTCAAGCTGTCCGACCCTTGATTACGAGTTTCTGCTAATTCTTAAGTACGCATAGCATCTGTAGTGCGTCTGATAAGGGCCCGCATATTATCAAGGCAAACAATGAATCTAGGACGTCATGTATACGATGGTTGCTTCCCAAATAACTCACATTTCATGTATGTAAATTAAATACCCATATCCCGTTACACACTCCTCTCGTGCTATAATACTGGAAAAACACAGCGCCTATAAAAAGTCAAGTGGCTGAGTCGGAGAACACATTCCGTGTGTTATTCTACAACGAAGTTGAGGCGGCACCCTTTGAACTACCATCGCAGAAACAGGTAAAAAGATAAACTGATATTTTTCATAAATCTGTTGTAGAAATTCGTTTTCTGAATTAATTGTCTCCAGCGTTTTTCTTTTGTTTATCTATGATTTTTCGCAAGCAAGTGATCGATGTGACTGTGTGATTTGCATGTGTAAAACGATAATCATACATGGATAATGTTTATAAAGAAACTCAGGGAACAAAAAAAATCATAAAGATTCAAAAGAAGATTCGACATTCATGATTTTGTAATCAGTACACTGTTCATATTAAACAAAATATGCAACAATCTTGCAACTATCCGATATCTGGATAAGAAGGAATTATCTTAATCTAATTGATATAATTAGGTGACAAGACTGTCTTATCGAGATTTAATTACTCAAAGATTAACTATAATTGAGAGTTCGTGATTAAAAATAAAATTACAATAACTGATCGATAAAGAAGAACTTTATGATAAGACAATGGAAAATCGACGATACATATTCGATAAGAATAAATGTATATACAATAATGTATAAAAAATTTAAAAGACATACGAAGTATAGCTAATGATTAACTGAAACAATAAAATGAAAATTATTTGAATCAAATGAAATTAAAGAACTATATACCTAAATATAAATTTAATCAATTTCTTTCGATTTAATTATCGATAGAAAACATATCATACGTAAAAGAAGTAAAGTTGTTTTAGACAGAGTAAAATTGTTTGACAGGAAATAAAATCACGTTACTTTATACGGAAATAAAAATTTAATAGCTATTCGACGATATATCAATTTCACTTCTGTCTCATATATTGCAAATACTTAAAATTGTGCACAAATCAGATTAACGTTGAAGAACTTCACTTTTGTTTAAATCCATATAAAATTTGATTTCCATATACTTGCCAAAAAATACATAACATCATATCATTCTTTTTAAATCGACGTTATTCTCCTTGGAATTAAATATCGCAATATATTATACTTGCAATACATTTTAAATACAAATAAGTTAACTTTTTCATATTAATCTCACAAACCATATGAATATATACATAAATATTATTACAACGATATGAATATATACATATATATTATTCCACCTAACTATACTTGATTGCAAAATCAGAATCTATGTCTTCATATATAGTCTCAAATGTACAACAAAGAATATATTTTGAAGCCAAATTGAAGACAACATCAAATTGACAATAGCAATGCGACGACATATTGATGCTAAATGCAGATCAGATCTGTCTCTGATAGAAACAAAAAACGCGTGTTCTTGATACTGTTCGATTCTTGCGTAATACTAATATTTTTTCAAAAACAAATTTGCTTAAAATTTGCCACTCTGTTTTCATATGATCAACATATCTATTTATTATTTACTTCTAAGCTGTCATACATTTTGTCTAACGGAGATTATTGCACATTTACAGTTAATCTTGTAGAAAATATCTTCTGGGAGATTTTTATTATAAGATTATATTATATATTATATTTTTATAATATATTTAGAATACAGCATTTATTTATTATTATATAATTTTATTAAAATGTTTTATTATATGTAAACACATAAAAAGTCAATTTTAGTTTAATTATAAAGCACTTGTGAATATATATATATATATATATATATATATATGTCCAATTTAAACTTTGATAAGCTATTGAATGACTAATTGTGTCAATTTGATTCCTATTGAGTGAGCCACGCGGCTTAATGTGATAAAGTCAATTCTTTTCAATGTAATCTTATAGACAGAAAAAATCCGACATGATCTTAACTTGATCGATTGGAGCTAAAAATGTTCTGAATTATATGTACTGATTGTTATTGGTGCCGTGTGCATTCAGTGTTTAAATATGAACGAAACAGTAACTCACAATCACAAGTGTTCCTGTCTCCAAAAGGTAAGCTAATCAGTGAGAGACGATTCTTACGTAAAAAGAAAAACTTAGTAATATCAGCTAAAATTAGTTGCTTAAAATTTTGCTGTATTATTAAAAGTTGTCTATTGAAAATAAAATACATTTGCTGTCGACGTTCAACTTTATTAGTTAAAATTAAAAGCATACTTAACGTGAAAATAGTTAAATAAGTGGCAGCTATTCCTCACTATCTAGCCACGTAACCGAACATTCCATTCGCAATTGTTTTTCGAACGTTGTCGGTTTTACTCTAGTAGAGAATATTTTTCGCTGCAGCACCTAAATTATATTTATAGCAGTTAATAAATTGAGCTTTGGCAACAACGACATTAGCTGTTCCTTTTATAAGGACATATTTTAACTAATACAATTATATTTTAATTGCGTTGAGACTAATCTTTTCTCAGCGTGTATATATAAAACCGAACATCCAATCTATGACAATGCTCATCAACTTTACATTTTTCTTCAAAAAAATTATATGTGCTAACTATAATTATAACAAAAAAGAATATTTGCGATAATTACGTCGATTGATGATTAACAAAACTTGGTTTCACACATTAAAATTATGTGAAAAATTCGATTTTGTACAGAGAATCATTATGTGGAAGATAATAGTGTTGTGCGCGATCGTGAGCCTGGCAGCTGGCCAGAAGGCTCTTTACAACAACTACAAAGTCTTCAGAATGATCCCGACCACAAAGACGCAACTCGAAATTCTGCATGAAATGGAAAATGTTAATGATGGAGCTGTGAGTAAATTTCTTTTGAATTACAGATACGTTTTGCAAATATGAGTAATCAAGAATGTCTGCAGCGAGCTTCATTCTAGTTTAAGATATACACATACAAGTAACATTAATATCGCATATAATGCTTGCTTTACTTCTCAAAATTACGAAATTAATTTCGAATTTATATTAAAATATGATTAAGTTTTAAAATCTTAGAAAATTTTGAGAATTCTAAAAATCTTATACAACTGTAAAGTTACTTAATTAGAAAATGATTTAAAAACTCAACAATAAAAAAAATAGGCAAATAATTTACTTTAACTTCAAAATTGAACTTGGTAATTGAATTTCAACTCTTATAAGTGAGATTAAATGTTTCTTACAGTTCTCCTTCTGGGATTCTCCAAGTATCGTAAACAAACACGTAGACTTAATGGTCGCCCCGCACAAGTTGCCTGAATTCTACGAGAAGATGTCAGAGAGCGATATACCCTATCAGATGCACATCGACGATGTCCAGAAGTTGATTGATGAAACAACTCCTAAGACTCAGACTCGGTCAAAATCGTTTGATTTCACCAGTTATCACACCCTCAACGACATTTACAAGAAACTGGATGACCTAGCCAAGCAGTATCCCGACAAAGTGCAGACTGTCGTGGCTGGCAAATCGTACGAAGGGCGCGAGATCAAAGGTGTCAAGGTTTCCTTTAAAGCTGACAATCCCGGAATTTTCATCGAGAGCGGCATTCACGCCAGGGAATGGATCTCACCGGCAATCAACATGTACATCTTGCATCAATTGATGACCAGTAACAATACAGATGTCAGAGAGCTAGCTGACAGTCACGATTGGTACATCTTTCCCTCGTTCAATCCCGATGGATATGTGTACACACATACTACGGTAAAAGCTCCGTTTTGTAACGTTACACAAAGCGTGATTAATTTATTTCAATAAATTTTATCTGCATATATTTTTTTGGATTTCCAGGATCGACTTTGGAGAAAGACGCGTAAGCCATACAGTTTCTTCTGCAAGGGCAGCGATCCCAACAGAAACTGGGGCTACAAATGGAACAGTAAGTATCCAGATCTTTAGCGAACAATAAGTTCTCTCTCTTTCTCTCTTTCTCACAGTCAAGAATAAAATGTTATCAAACATTCAGATTGCAGGTGTTTGATAACATGTTATGAAATGTCCAGATTGTTTCGAAGATTTTGAAAAATTCTGAAAATATTTGTTAACATTATTATAATTTAATATTTTCAGCTGGAGGTTCCAGCAGAAACCCATGTGCTGAAACTTATGCCGGCAGTGCACCCTTCTCCTGCATAGAAACAAAGAGCCTATCCGAATATCTCAAGTCTCTCTCTGTTTCTAAAAAAATTGGCGCTTATATATCATTCCACAGCTATTCGCAATTATTGTTGTGGCCATACGGTCACACAAGGGATCATCTTGATAACTACGACGATTTGGTAAAAAAAAACTTTAACATTTTAAAGTAATATAGAAAATCTTTCACAAAAAATATTTCATAAATTAACAGAACTTTTTTTTTCTTCATAATTATTTTTTTCTTTATAATTATTATTTTTTTTCATATCATCACTTTATTATCTGATGAATTGTGCGTCGCTCTTCTTTTTCAAATTAGAAAAATTTGGCAATCGTCAAATTTAGCATTATAGTGTCATTAATATCGGTTTGCAATAATAATAATTTACATAATCTTTATATTTTCAGTACGCCATCGGCAAAAAATCGATTACAGCTCTCAAACAGAGATACGGAACTTCGTATAAAATCGGAAATATTGCTGAGGCAATCTGTAAGTGCAAAAAAAGCTTTTAATTTAATTTGCTTTTCAATATACTTTAAAATATACTTGAACATTTTGTAATTATCTGAAATGATTTACCAGAGTTAAAAGTCTCTTTTTATTTTTATTATATACTTTAAATTCTAGAGCGTAATCTGTTAATTGAATATAATTATTCGCATTCCGAGATTAAAGTAATCGTATTTATAAAAAAAAATATAATTTTTTTTTCAAATTGATGTTCTTATTAAATTATTTTTTCAGACATAGCTACTGGAAGTAGTATGGATTATGTCAAAGGCACTTTTGGTATACCTATCACCTACACCTACGAGTTGCGTGATACAGGTCGTTACGGCTTTTTGTTGCCTCCTGAACAAATTATCCCGACTGGAGAAGAGACTATAGACTCACTCGTAGCAATGTTTAAAGAGGCAAAGGCGCGTGGATATTAATAAAATATTTAAAATTAACGTAATTAATTTATTGTAAATACTTTATTATTTCGATGTATGATAATTTGATTTTATTTGACAAAGTACGAATCCCGCTTTCCCATTCTACTTTGTAATCTAACAGCAACAATAAATTTTAGTAATATATAATTAGCATTATTATTCGACCAATTTGAGTGAATCCATTCAATTAATTATTTAATTAATTATAGAATAATACCGCGATAATAGCCACTAGATTTTCACGCGATTCTCTTTTATTGAATGCAAACGAATAATTAGAATAATAATTATATAAATTATAATAAAAAAATTAACACGCGATTGTTAATTTTTTTGGATACTTTTATTTTAAAAAATCTTACACATGAGATTTACATCATGAATCCAATATCTTTTATTCAAAGAGTCCCAATTTGTACAATATAGGAACGTTATATGTATTAGAAGTAATAATTTGTCGAAACTTTATGTAAAACTCGGTGATCGTTGATATTATAAAATCAGTTAATTATATTAAAGAGTTCATATCATATATAAATTTGAATCAAAGTAAATATAAGTTTATAAATGAAATTTGTACATCTATATCATATATTTATATAATAAATAAACTATGATGTATATATATACTTATAATTAAATAATACATTTTTCATTTCTATAAAAGGAAAAAAATAAGAAATAAATGGAAGCATACGTAAATTTCTTTAGACTACATTTCAATATACACAGTGAAATTCTATAACATTACGTAACATGAATTATACATTTTCAGTAGTTCATGTTATGTAATACTATAAAATTTCAATACTAGCAGCGTATATCGGAACGTTTAGAAGATAATTCCACAACCTCTGCCTGCACTGACTATACTAATGTTTCTATAGGAACACTACACAATGTGTGAAAGAGACTGTCAACGTCAATCACATATCGGCTAAAGTTTTGAATATTCGCTCCAGTGTCGAGTGTGTCCACATTTTCGTTAGTCAAGTTGGTCACAATGTTTTTAGAAATAACCTTGCACAACTTCAGACTTTGGACTTTAGACTATTTAAAAGATTGTTATCGGACAATATTTAGTGTCAATAATTAGAAGAATTAAACAAAAAGAATAGTTGTTTAAATAAATAATACTAGTTTTTTTCATTGTGCAAAAATGGCGCGTGTGCTTGTAGGTGTAAAAAGAGTAATTGATTATGCAGTGAAGGTAATGTAATATAATCTCTATATTAAGGAAAAAATTATAACATTATGAAGTCAAAAGTTTTTTCTAATAATACATTATCGTAAACATTACATATGTATTCTATAATAAATTAAGATTTTAAAAATAAAAAACATCATTTTACATTTTGTACGTATAATGCTTACAGATTCGTGTCAAACCGGATAAATCCGGGGTAATTACAGATGGTATTAAACATTCAATGAATCCTTTCGATGAGATAGCTGTAGAAGAAGCAGTCAGAATGAAGGAAAAGAAAATAGCTCAGGAAATAATAGCAGTTAGTTGTGGACCAATGCAATCGCAGGATACAATCAGGACTGCACTTGCTATGGGTGTGGATCGTGGAATTCATGTAGAAATATCTGGTCCTGAATATCAGACATTGCAGCCTGTTCATGTCTCAAAGATACTAGCCAAATTGGCACAAGATGAAAAAGTGGATTTGGTGATACTTGGTAAACAAGCCATAGACGATGATAACAATCAAACCGCACAAATGACTGCTGGCGTCTTGGATTGGCCGTCTGGCACTTTCTGCAGCAAGGTAAAAAGATAAAATTTATCATGTTGTAAGATTATTTTAATCTTCTTTCTTATATATCCAGATTGAAAACAATAATGGCGAATTGACTATTACACGCGAGATTGATGGTGGATTAGAAATCATCAAGATGAAAACTCCAGCAGTGCTCAGTGCCGATCTTCGTCTGAATGAACCACGATACGCGACTTTGCCAAATATTATGAAAGCCAAGAAAAAACCCATTAAGAAGATTACTCCGAAAGATCTTGGAGTAGATGTGACATCGAGAATTGAAATACTGTCTGTAGAAGACCCACCAGTTAGGCAGGCTGGTGCTATAGTACCAGACGTGGATACCTTGATAGCCAAATTAAAAGAAAGTGGCCACGTTTAGCTAAGTCAGGATAATTGTAAAAAGAACAAAAATCATCTTGTAACTTTTATATTTTGATAACTTGTTTTGTATATAGTATAATGCTTTTGTACATCATCAGAAATTGTATATGATATATATTTCAATATAAATTTGTACCGCAATGCGCGTGTGCGCTTATAGGGAAAAAAGAAATTTAAATATAATTAGGTATACATATTTAATAAAATACTGTCTATATATACACGAATTTTATACATATATACGTACATATATATGTAAGTATATACATATACATAAAAATATGTCGTGCACTTTTTTAACGTTTTACAAACGAATATTCAATCTATTTTAAAAGCGGAACAACATTAAACATATTTTTGAAATAGTATTGTACCTAAATATATACATATAAACGTTATTTTGTAAAAGGTAACATCAATAACGATATTATAAATATATCCTTGTTCTGCGCGTCAAAGTTATGATGCAGATCATTACGTTAAATTCAATGTCACATTTAATTGACACACGTTCTAAGTTTTCTAAGAAATGGTAATTAAGCTCGTATGGAACATTTTTCTATCGACAGAGACTATGAATAATATACACAAGAGCACCTTATTAATTTCTCTGTACTTCTACTTTAATATAAGCTTAACGTATTCATCAAAGAAACATTGTTAGCTATTGTTGCCAGCAATTAGTAAAAATATTTGTTTCCACCAAATACTCAATTCAGAGAAATATTTTTATTTCGTTTTCATAACTTATGTATCCATCAGATCAATAAAAAGTTACATGTTTTAAATGATAGGATACCATTTAATTTATTTACATAGTAGTTAGGTGTGGAAATGAAGAAAATGAACTTCTCGCAGTAGCTTAACTTATGTATATATTATTTTTAGTTAGAAGGAAAAGAGAAGAAAAAAGTATAAATTATGGAAGAAATCAAACCTTTAAGAGAGAAATGAGTATAATAAATCTTCTTGAGGAAAGATCTATCATCAAAATATACCTGCTGTTGATAGACATATTCAAAACGTATGTATCTGTATCAATAGTTCTGATTTAGAATGGATACTTTCCTGTTGCGAGGCCTTCATTCGAAAAGAGCGAAACAAGCGACGTGACAAACTTTCACGTTCCCTCTCAAATAACACAAGGTCTAAAAACAGATTATCACTTGTTGTCAATATATTTCCTTTAATCTTATTACTCCTATATAGAAAAAACAGGCAATTTATATTTCTGTTCCTAGCGGCAATGAATATTAAGGAGCATACTGAAACAAACTTTTTTGAAAACAAACGTTGCTCATGTTCCTTTGGTAGATACGCAGCTTATTTTATATGTCAAAGAGAGAAAATATTATGTGAGAGAAAGATACATGAATATTATAATATAATAAGAAAATAGATTATTTTAAAATATTATATATATAAATACTACCATCTTTTTAAATTCTTTGTTTAGTGCTTCATCCAAGACACGGCAAGAAAATACGTCCAATCGAGACTAGTATGTTGCTTATATATTAGATATTTACCGAATTGGTATAGCATGATACCAATAACATATTGGCTAGTATTTGTTCTATATCCATAATTAAAGAATAAACTATACCTCAATACCCGTATTAATCATAATTCGAGGAAGTGAATGTTCAATGCGTGCATGATCGACTAGCTTTTCGTATTTATCAATATTATTATATACCAATGATATATCCTGGAAAAATTTTTTTTCTTAATTCGTTGAATATTTCAGTGTCATTGACATTAGATAAAGCCCTGCATAAAAATTCATTGTATTATAACAGTCTTTTATATTTATATAGGCTTTGTAAAGTGTCTTCCTTAACAAAAACTCGTGCAATATTATTACATTAAAACCTTCCAATCGAATCTGCTATTACTGGTATGAGTGATCGGTGGGAAAGGAGGAGGATGGAGCTGCCAGCCGTTAATATCTTGACGTGCCGTCAAACATGCCAAGTAAGGTACTCTTTGAACTAATCTAGTGACTTCAGCAGCCGGGGGTATTCTACCACCGGTCAACTGTCTGGTGCAAGCAGCCAGAGAAGCGGCATGTGCTACTATCAAAATATTACCAACTGTACTCTCTATAATTTTCTTGATCAGATCATAACTGCGTTCATAATACTGCGCGGCGTTCTCTTTTGGCGGAAGTTCTTTAGCCTTCACGATCGGATCGTAATCGGTGTCCACATTAAAACCCGCCTTTGCCAACTCCTCGGAGGTCATCCAAACGGGTATACCGTTTGGATACCATGCCAACCATTCTATCAAGCCTGGTTCTACTTTAACTGGAATATCAGACTCTAATCCTTTTAAGATATGGGCGAGCGTTTGAACGCAACGTAATGACGGCGACGTGAAGGCTACGTCTATCTTAATACTAGACGATTTCATGGCTTCGCCTACCAAAGTTGCTTGCATCTCACCTACAGTCGTCAGCGGGCTATCGTTTTGGAAATCCTGGATATTCCTGGATGGTACTTCTTTGGGCATGTTCAAGTCACGACGTACGTAACAACCATTCGATTCAAAACAATACGGGATCCACGCGCCGAAGGTAAAATCCACCCTCTCGCCGTGTCGACATATGAAGATCTCCCTAGAAGGTGTTTCCGGCGCTTCCGACGCTGCCATCTATTCGAAAGCAACAGATTATAAATTTCCCCAATGATTTTCTGCAAGATATATTTTCTAGAAATAATTACCGGCTCCCCTGAAGTGGGAATTCCATCAGGAGTATCGATGGAATCGCTTGGAGACAAAACTGGTGGTCTTCTGACTTTTGGTATCTCCTCCTCTTCCGCGCTTTCATATTTATTGTCGGTGATCGGCATAGTGGCATGCAACGTCCACGAGTCCGATTCCGCAGTCCTCTTGGTATGATTCAACGGCAAATGACCCGATATACCGGTCAACCAAGAGACACCTTCCACCCAACCGTCCGTGGATGCGTTACACGCTCCTTCTGGAACGTATATGTAATCACCTACTCTCAACTCTAATTCATCGTGTTCTCGTGGCACGTGGGCGTGTGTCACTTTATGCACATGCGAATTCTGTAATCTCGAATCTCTTGAATATAATCTGAGCTCCCAATTGGCTGTTGCAGTTGGTCCTAGTTTCTCAACCATCGAGCGGAGAGGTTGAAACAAGTTGCTGGGAAACTGGTAAGCCAGCGTAAGGTGCAGAGACTTTACTTGTGGTTCGGCAGTGATACCTAAAGCAGCAATTTTATTGACGTAGCGAAGAGCAATGTTCTTCAACCATTCTGCATTCACGTCCTTGACGAAAAGGCCCATAAAGTTAGGTGATACATATGTCTCCAGCTCAATATGTTCGTGCAATCCATCCTGATGAACCACATTCTCAAGAGTGTGTATTAATTCTTTTGTGAACTCATCAGGAGCCTACGAAAAATATTTTGAAAATAACAAATTGCATATTTGAACACAGATTTTCAAAATATCCAAGACAAATAAATTACAAATAAATACAAATAAAATATCTTACATCAAAGAAGGAGACAAGAGTAATGTGCGGTATAAAGTTGTGAGCACCGTTCCATCCTAGGTCTTTACTCTCCGACCAAAACAGCTCGAGTTGTTCAGCTAACGGTCCGGTAGGGCAAGCATATAAAACATATTGCCGTTGAGTATCAGAGTCCAGAGTCGGATCTCTTACATGAGCCAACAACCAATCTGATGCTAATTGTATGCCACGGTGTCCTGTTGCAGCTAACGCCTTTTCCCTGAGAATATACAGGTGATAATTTTCATCAGCAAACGCTGAGTATAAATATAAATTATCCTAAAATTTTTCTAATAATAAATAAACGTATCAAATATGCATCTTTCAGTATCAAAACTGCCAGCAATGTTTCAGCAACAGTAGCAACTTTGGGGAACGCAAAGAAACACGTCTTGTTTAAAGGGCAAGAATAATCTGTTTCGTCCGAGCAACAACTGGGAACAAAGTTAATTCGATCAAGAATGAGTCTCGCAAGACAAGGATACCCAAAGCTACGTTTGACAGCTGTTTGTTTACAGTGAGTAGGCGACGTGTGTTTACGCGGGACAACGTGCCACGTGAGCGGCACAGTAAACACGACTTCTTATGTTCGCGGGGACTATACATACGCCCGGTGTTTCGGGAAGCCCAGCTGCAGAAGCGTTTGCAACGGCGTCAAGTGCTGCTTCGAAATTTTTGTAGGAGTTGGATTTTTCCGCGGCGGCAGCGTCGCCATGACGGCATTACTGCGTTCGTTGCCCAGGTTGGCCAATCACCACGCGACTTTATGCGGTACAAATGCAAAGGGAAGAACAATTTTTGAAATGCCCGATCATCGATCGAGGCGGGACGTTCAGTGATGAAAATGGAGTGCAATGTTATACGATATTTCGAAAATGTTCTCGAATGTAACAATTGTAACTCGTCGTGGAAAACAGTTGACGATATTTTAGTTTGTCCTGAACATTATATCAGATATCAGATAGCGATATAATCTGTTTTTGTACGCAAGATATCATAATCATATCGCGTGATCAGAGATCTTTAAAGATTTGATTCAAGTTAAATTCAATGTTAATAATTAGACGATTTTAGAAATTGAATATTAATTGAATAATTTTACCAAATAATTGTTTTATATAAAAACAATTAAATTAATTTAATTTATCGATCATGTTCTACGAAATGTTTAACAATATGAATTTATATTTACTGAGCAAGATTGACCCTTTAAAAAATTTAACGAGATAAATTCAATATTAATGAATGATGATTTCAGAGATTAAATATTAATTTATTTTAATAAATTAATTAAAAATCGATATAATTTTTGTTTAACAAAAGTTGGAATGCTATAATTTTTTTAATTGAAGTTCTACTTTCAATTTTAAATGTTTTTCTAATCCTTCAATATAAAAACATTTTTTAAATTGTTGAAGCTTTATTTTCAATTTAAAAAATTTCTCTTCTTCTTTGATATAAAAAAATATCAGGAAATCAGTAAAGCAATCGGTTAAGATTTCAGATATTCAATCTCACAACTTGTATTTCATTCCTTCTTCTCCTTCATCCTGTATTTCGCAACAACTTTAACAATAGCACACAATTGATGCGATTATTATTATCTAGAGTTAGTGTAAAAAAAAAAGAGAGAAAACGATGATACGTGGATTTTATATATTTTTGTTTTGCATTCGTTACGGCATCCTGTTACAAACACTCTTCACGCTGCAGTATTTCAATACAGAAGTAATAAAAAAGTATAGTGTATACATATATATATAATATATATATCTTTATCTATATATATATAATATTTATATATAAAATAGGTAAAGTAAAACGTAATATACACGTTATTGCTCGTCTCTCATGGGATTCTTCGCTCGCAATTCATACATCCTTTATACACGGTGATCCAGATAAATTGATTTAGACTCACGAGCACATTTATAACAAATTTTTTTTCCGCGCTCGTCTCAGAGAATTATATCTTCTATGTGATTCTCTTATCTCTCCTTCTCTCCAATTAATGACTAAATCATGAGAATTTAACCATTACAAAATTACAACATTTTAACGCAAGCATTTTCGATTAGATGAAGCAATTTCGTATTATAACCTACGGTATTAATAATTAATTAAAACAAGAGAGACTCCAATACGTCTAAAGCGTACACGTAAAACTGTGGGCGCGAAATATCCATTATAAATAAGCGAGTAGCATGAATAAAATAAAAGAACTTTTCACATTATCTTACATTATCTCTGTTTGGATAGAGAGTAACTTAAGTACTATTTTTTTCGAGAAATTTAGAATTTATCGTTAATGAATTAATAGAGAGATAAATGTGAATTAAATAATAACTATTATCAATAATTTTAGATAATGATAATATTATATTACTATTATTTAAATAAAAAAGATAATAATATAATAATATTGTATAATAATTATTTAAACTATCTCTCTTTTTTTCATTTAAAAAGATTTAATTTTTTTAACTCGACAATATATCATGTTGCAAACACTTCGTTTTGTTTTATCCACACTACTATACGTGTCTATTCGTACAATTGAGAGCTAGATTACTTTTACTAAAACAATAACAATTGTCTTCCAACTTGGAAGTTCTCAATGTTGCACGTTCTAAGATATATGACGTCGCAACAAACGTCCTATCCTGCAAGATTCATATGATTTACAAATTCATCAAGATTGCGTCGCAACTACAGATCATTCGCAATATAACCGCCGTTTACAACATTCTAAACATCATATGTGATTTATATTACATCATACAATTCTTGTGCTATATTTATCCGTGTTTATTATTTCGAATTTTCATCGCGCTATATTTGTGCTGATCCATAAGTTGCAACATAATAATAAATCATGCACTTTTCATCTTCGAAAATCAAATTAATCGCTTTCATAAAAGTTCCCGTCGATTTGAATATCGCTTATTACATTTACGACCGTCTTCGTAAAGACTCGCTTTCGATCCGAAGATAAATCGAACTTCAATAGTAGGTTTGCCGGAAATTATCATTATATTCTTCATATACTTAATATATATCGTGACAGAACCATTAAACAGTTTCCATCATATTAATTCCATCATAGTAATTAAACAATTCCTTCTATGTCTACCATCGACAGATAAAATGTTAAATAAGTTACTATGTATCAAGATATGATTTTGTCATTAAGAGTTTGATTTATGCACAACTGCTCGCGGACTCTAATCGATTATAAATAAAAATTAAACTAATAATATATGAAGATACGATACTATGAATTAGGGGCACATATTTTTTCATGTAAAAACATCAAAATGAAAATCATAATTAAGATCTATTGAATTGAAACTATGCGCGTAAGAATGGACAAATCATGATATAAAAAGACTTTATATCATGAGACTGTATCATATCTGTAAATTGGAGACTGCACATTCTCTGCTCTTAGCATCTGTGCTCCATTAGAAAGAATTGAATTATATTAGAATCTCTCTCCAACTCTATATTTTTTTAATTAGATACTTTAGAGAAAAAGAGAGAGAGAGAGAGAGAGAGAGAGAGAGAGAGAGAAAGAGTGTGTGTGTGTGTGTGATATGAGAGATTCAACTACCTCCCTCTCATTCTTTCTAAATCGATAATGATAACTTCATAAGAATGCATAATCTTATTATGTCTATGAGATAAACTAAGCGAAAAATGATATCCACGATTCGATGTACGATTAATTAGAGTGAAGTTAAAAGTCAAACTCACACACATTTCTCATGATTAGGTAATTCGCTCTTGTGAACGTGCATAAATTAATTTACATAATTTTGTAAGAATTTTCTTCAAACAATATGAGTAGGTTTAGGCTCTGTAGAATGTAAATCGTGAAATTGCAATAATACATTATTGGCATTATTATGATTTCATGATTTTTCTTAGATATCTTTCATCGCGATTCTTAGGCTAGTTTAATAGCGATGAAAATATATTGGTGTAATTCGCACACATATTTTGCGAATAGACAATGGGCTTCATATAGGTACTTGCACTAATTGACAAAATACTCGGATCTGTAATACTCTCAATAATATCGTCAACATACATATTTCGGCGAGATGATGTCGTTCGAATAAAACGGTCGCCCGATAAAAACTCGGGGGAAAGTTGTCGTCCATTATTTCATAAATGTTGTCCGCTTTATCTCGAACGTGTACTCCTTTTTACCGCGATCGCATCGCGCACCTGCGAAATGTTCGCTGTTAACGAAATGTCGCGATACAGATGATGAAATTTATCATTTCTACATAAAAATCGTAATATGCGGATGATACAGTACTTGTTCGTCAGACTGAGAAACATTTATGTGACATTTATCTGATAATAAGAAAACTTATACTCGCAGTATAATAACACGAATATTCATGTGGGAAAATATACATTCGTTCTGGAAAAATCTCTTTTATTTTTGATGCATCGAAATCTTTTTTTTTTATGAGTAAACGGAGAATGCAAATTGTTTGAAAAATTTTATCAGAATATTGTAGAAAGTTTTAGAATCGTTTGATATTTTTAGGCTAGTTCTTTCAACAATTAAAATATCTTTCTTTAACAATAATTTTCAAACATCTAGTGTAACATTGGAGAATTCCTTATATAAGAATAGATTTTAAATATATTGGATCTAAAACAAAAAAGAAATTCTATAGCATAAACTATTATTTTTACTCAAATATATTTTGGTCCATACATATACACTGTCGCTTGATTCTAATGCTTCAGGCGCAAAAGAACTGATGCATATCAACAGCATGCGCAATACGTGGGCGAAACTGATGTCCAAGTCGATAATTCAAGGATTGTAAATTAAAGAAGAACTGCTGCTCTTCACGGTCGGTTTCCTCTGCTCATTGCAAGATATGATGTCGATTTGGAGATGTATGATTTTCCGTGTTTTGCAATGATAAATAATAATTAACATTCTCTAGAATTTCAGAATATAAACTTATAAGTAACAATGCCGCGATAGTTACGAAATGAATTTACTTTCAAAATACAGAAGTTTATAGAGACATCGAAATGAAATATCGAAGAAACGTCGCGCTCGTCCGTTTCCATTTACAATGAGAAGTTATATAAAAAAAACGTGGTGTAAGAATCTAATTTAGTGTGATAATATGATTCACCATAATTTATTTTTCACCATAATAATTAAATATCGGGAGCGCGCGAACAACTCAACTGTCAATAAAAATAATTCGAAACTGCGTTACAAAAGTAAAGTGATCGTTTGATACAACCAAAAGCAAAACGCTCGAAGCGGCTATCTAAACGGGACAGGTATTGCATACGTATGCGATGTCAGTCTCATAATTGGCAGTGAGCATTCTCGGAATATGCTACCGAGGTTCGTTTATAGTGTATTCGTTGTTCAGGTCATTCGAGTATTTTAGTGCGATTCAAATTAGGCGTATTACGATAGTGAGGGTGGCGGGTCCCAACAACACCCTCACACACAGTGTGTATGCATGTGATTGAGAAGTTCTATTCCGCGGTACAAAACGATCGACGCGAATACCTGAACACGCGTATTGACCGGACTGTCCATTTGCCACGTATCTGGATACTCGCCAGATATATATGCGATTCGAGCATCTAATACTGAAGTGATGTTATGCAAATTTTGAGAGGATGTCAGATATTTCTATTATTTTACTTTTTAATAATCAATAAAAAATAATTAAGTAAACAATACTTAGACTGTATGTGTTTAGAAAGGTATCACAAATCAAATATTATGTTAAAAAAATACAGAAATCAGAATATATATTATAAAATTATTCAATTATTTCCTAAGTTTTTATTGTACTTTTTAGAGAAAACGGAATAATTCCAATCGGAACTTATTTCCAGTAATTCCATAATATGTGTTCTGAGTGAAAAAGTATAAAAATTTACAAAATAATAAGACCTAAAATAATAAGAAAAGATAAAGTCTCAGCCCTTTTTTGTTTTCTATGACTTACATGCAAACGTTTCAAAATAGTATTAACGTTTAAAGATATATCGAATAGTTACAATTGACGAGTTTATCACGCAACGAGTTCATCACGAGTTTATACTTCGAGATAAAATTTGTGATCAGCGATCTACAATCAGCATATCCTGCAAATGTATACTTTTCTAGGATAAATTCGTTATTCTTCCCATCTTTAGAAACTTCGCTCTTGCCCCATTATTAATTTAATTTCATATTCATGTTGATATTCCCTATTAACCGAAAAGTGCGTGATCATACTAGCAAATCCTGTTCTCCTAGTTTCCTTCGTATAAAAGTACACAAACATCCGTCCCCGAGAATGAGAGCACGAAGGAGGGCGAAGAATCCCACATGGCGATGAAGTCATAGTCGCTCGTAATCCGTTTGAAAACCTGGATCACTCGCTCCGATGTTATCCCGGACGTGGAAGTATCACAAGACCGGTGATATCCGCGTGGGCATGAAAATCCGTTTCCGCGATTCGCCTGACAAGTTCGCACGACGAATTTCCGCCTGTTGCGAGCGAGAAAGCAGAGGCTTAACTGCTACTTTCGTCGTCGTCGGAGACTCCGCTCGTCGGAGAATTCCTGCGTCATTCCCGATCTTTGCTCAGGTCGGAAGGCAAGTCGCTGCAGCCGGACATCGCCGCTACCGCCGTTGTCGTCGAAGTCGTCGTCGTGGGTGACCTGGAGGACATCCTGGAGGTCACCGGTAAGGACAATCCCGCGCTCATCGCGACGTTCAACGGTATTGTGATGAACGGCTGGTTCGATTGCGATGAGTTCGTCGCCGGTGCTGTACCTATAAGGAAATCGCAAGGGAAAATCAAATGAGACGCACCATCGCGAAGAGAAAAAAAAGTGCTACATTTCCTGCTCGATTCTACCTTCTTTGCGATCCAATCCGCTTTTTCCACTTTCGACCTATCTACGAACATCATGTTTTTGCAAAATCCGCTCGTTCTATTCGCGAATTTTCGTAGAATCGATAAAAGAATAATAAAAAAACTGATGATGCTATTTATATTCTGACAGACTTTCTTTAAATAGAGGAAAACTCCCTATTATGAGATAAGCACCTAATATGAGATAGCGGTGTTTCTGCTAATTAAATTAATAAACTATCTATTGATTCCATCATGAATTTATTATTTTTGGATTGAAAATTATTTAATAGAAAATTCATTATTAGATCATATCTGTAGTCATTGTAAAAATTTTAGAATTTCGATGTCTTCAAGTTTCATTGAGATGAGCCTTTAAACTTTGTTTATTATTTAATAAATAAATATTTGGCAATAAATTCTTCATGTAGTGATAGAGTAAGGTACTAATAGAAAAATACGGGATATGTTGAATTGTTTAATTATATAAGTTAGATTTGATGATTGTAAAACCATAAGGCGTGAAAATTGTAATATGAGATACCCAGGGTACTTCTAATATGAAATAATCTGTATGCCTATGTTATAGTGAAAATCGTTGCTAAAGAGTAAATGTTATTGTATAATAATAAAAAGGATAACCGGAATGAATGTTAAGAGCTTATTTCTGCGATGCTTGATTCCAACTATCTGAAGACGAATTCTGAATATAATCTATCGCATGCTCATTTTTCATGAACGCTAGCTATGTTTGTTTGCATTTTAGAAATATGAAATAAAGTTTTTTTTAATTGCAATACTGATATATTTTGCGTTTTACTATCGATTTCTCGGGGCATCTCATATTAGGAGCACAATTTTTTGACTTTGCGATTTGCTCACTTTTTACATTTCTTTAATTTTCAAAAAAAATGGAATTTGAATTAAATTTTATATAATGTTATCTTAAAGCTTATTAAATTTCCTTCAAAATAATCTATTATTTTTTTAAATTCTGCCCATAGACTTCTGGCATTTATCCAAAAAACTCGGTATCTCATAATAGGAGCCTTTCAGCTATAGCTTTTATATACATTAGCAATAAACACGGAAATTGAAACCTCGATGTGCAGCCATAAATAATATAAGGTTTTATCTAATAAATCATCATTGACTACAATATTGATCCAATAACAGTCAATATATTAACCTGACGTTGAATTATAAATTAGATGATAAATTGGATGATAAATCCAATATAATTAAATGATAAATTAGATCCAAGAATGGTAAATAATAATAGTTAATAATCACAAATTAGAAATAATATACTAAAAAAAATTTCTGGTTGAAAATGGACGAACAAAATTTCGGTCACCATAATTAAACATCTGACTATCTCAATTAAAATTCTAATCAATGTAATCAGATTTCAACTAGAAATTTTTCTCAGTGTAGACGGTGTTTATATACATCCAATATTCATTCAAGTCAGATATTTAAAAAGTACAGTCTTAAGATGTGACAAACAACCGAATCGTATTAACATATTAAGAGATTACTTAAGACGGTTTTAAAATAAGAATCAACTACTGAATACTAGCCTTATATTATCTTTGCGCGGAAAAATCAAATGTACATTTTTTTTTTAATATTTAATTATTTATTGTATCGCAAAATCGAAAGTACACAAAAAAGATAAAATTAATCTTTCACAAATAAGTCGGATGCTTAACAGTATTCCATGATTCGTCATTTACCGTTGCATCCATCTCTCATGCGTTTCCTCCTCCTTATTATTCCTACACCGTCTCGAACATAAACGCCGTGCGAAACGCATTATACATTAATCTTCACGATCGGCAACAACGAGCGACTTACGTTACGTAAATTTATTAGTCATAATCTCGCATCCAGATACGCAATTGTCACCCGATGTTGTCGCCGGTGATTCAGACGAGGCGGAAAATGCGCGCGAGCGATTTCCGAAGGTTCTTAGCCTCCGACGTAAAACTGATTCCTCGCGAAACAAATCCTCTGCCCGAGTGCCCTCGTCTCACGTAAGGGCATTTCGTAATGCGTTAAATGCGTACCGTGCGACATATATTGCGCAAAACAGCCCGTGACTCGCGTTCCTCCGCAACGTGGCGGAGGAAAGAAACCTACCTCCGTCTTGAGATATTTGCACCGGTTGCCCGTTTTGTCCTATGCCGAGCAAGACCCCTGGACTGGGCGAATAAATGACACTCTGAGGCACCTGGTACATAATCCCTGCAGAGAACGAAGGCACATTTCCTAGGAAATCAAAGAGGAATTGAGCGTGTGAGGGGTTGTAAAGCCACTGGCTTTATGATATTTCTCGCGAGAAAACGCACCGAGGTACGCAATTGCGAGCGTACACTTGTGACGTTAAAGTCCCGCACGCGGTTTGGACATATTTTAAATATTTTATGTACTCTGCATGCCTCCCCTCCCCCTCGATATTTTTGAGTTACGAGATAACTCCGTTTTTCTGAACGCGAAGAATAAACATCGACACGTATCCGAGAATGGCGAGATATCGAATGACGTAAAATACAGAGAGAGGCTTCGTGTATATCCCTTATTTGTATCGAAATTGTGAAATGCATCGTTCGACGTTAAAGTTAAACTTGTTTTCTTTCCCCCGATATACAGATGTATATCGTTGAGAAAAACTTAGGAATGGCGGCCGAGTCGAGGCTTCAAACCGGACCACCCAAGTGCAAATCTGCGCTCTGATTCACCTATATCTCCTATGAATTATTACATTTCATATGCGTGCCTCTTGTACAGCCATATACGATAAATTTTCAAGAGATATAAATTGAGAGCAAAAAGGAATAATTAAAGAATTACAATCACGCACAAACTAGGAGATCATTTACCGGGAGTAACGTTGGCATTTTTTTCAAGTTGATGTGCTCGAATATTCGTGAAACATGATCGAAAGTTGTTAATAATGATATTTATATTACAAATTGAAAGTAGCGTTTTTCAACGTTTTTTAATTTGCGACATAAATAACGAGTCAAATTTATTAAAATATGTACGTCATTAAGTGCACACGCAAGCTTCAGTGTTTAGTAATCTTTTATTAGATATCATCAATACGACATTCAGAAATAAAAAGTAAAGTTCTAAAGTCTTTATTTTATCATTTTAATAGTGATTTTATTAAAACAATAATATTGTTTTGATTAAAATAAAAGTAAATGTAATATAATTTAATAATTTTCACAATTTTTAAAATATCTTTATTTCACGCTTTACTCGCTCTTTTATGATACATACTTCTAATTTTCTTTCCTTCTTTTTACCTTCTCTAAAATTTTCACGGTACATCAGTATGTCGCAGCATATCAGTTGAAAAACTTTTGATATCTAAAGTAATAACTATTTCGAATCTATAAATAGCATCTAATTATATACTACTTCATGTTTGATACTCAATAGTTTACCAATCAAGACGCAAATAAAACTCTTGGAAAATACCAGGGTCATTTAATGTTGATACAAACATTCCTTATTAAGCATATTCAATGCTTGAAAATAAATAACATTATTGCAAAATACTTTAGCATAACATCCCCCTGAATTTTGTCTTATATACTCAATCACGAATCTCTATCAATATTTTTACAAAACTATTACATTAATACTCAATACGAAAAGCGTCTGTTAGCTTTCCTTATTGAGAACAACCTTATATAGATATATATTTACACGATAAAAAAAAAAAACTCTTGCATGTGTTTTCTACACATCTCACAACCGAACAAACGTGTCTAATTAAAGGCGGACTTGCGCGGTACACATCCATTCATTTGCCCGATAACGATGAGATTTCTCGCACGCGCCTTCATTATACCGCAGGGATAAATTATGCATACGTCGCCCTCTCTCATATATAGGAACATAATAAGTCATCGGGTCGGCTATCATCGAATTCGCGTGAACGGGACGGACGGGGACGACGGGAGCGACGGCCGCGGTGTCGGCCGAGTCGCGAGGAGGGAAAAACGGGAAAAAAAAAAAGAAAAAAAAAGCGCGATCGCGACGATCGGTTAAGCAGCGCGATAGAATGGCATCCACGCGACGCATTAGCATCGATATTTATGTGTACACCTGCATCCGCGCGCTCTTAGCGGTGCGACGCGAACGGAGCGGCTTTCGACCGGATCCTACTTCCCAGTTAGGCAGCACGGTTGTCGTCTAAGTTTGGTCATCGCCGTGCCGCGCGCGACTGCTTGCGTACTCCCTACACGGATAACCCCGTCATCGCTCGCACGCCTTTCGCATTTTAAACGTCTCCTCTCTCCCTCCCCCCCGTCCCGTTCCTCCACCTCCTCCTCTTTTACCACTACCACCACCACCATCACCTCCCTCCCACCTTTTCTCACGCTTCGTTCCCTCTTTCTCCGTCTCCTCCTCTCCTCCTCTCGTGTCTGCCGCACCGATGCGTGCACTGTACGCGAATGTTCACCCCGCCCCGCTCGCGCTTACTTTACGACGCTTACCTCCATCCGACCAGCTGTTCGTTATCAATGTGCGTTGAGGTCAAGCGCGACGCGAATGGTATCGACGACAATTAGACTACTACGCGATTAGCATACAGACGGCGCGGAGGAGGACGGCTGCTTCGACACGCTGATTTTGCAATCCGGCAATCTCGGATCGTTTCTTAATTGCGATCTTGATAGTTCGAGACGAAAACGATTTCTACTTTTGGCAAAGAGGAAAGATAATCGGTAATAATACTATCGTTCTATGAAAAGATCGTTCTATTTACCCCTCCGGTCAAGATACACAGCTTACGTTTATGTACATCTAGTAATTTTCAACAATTTGCAAAACACACGTTTGCAGAATTCTATAAAAATCTATTGCGTGGGAGGCCTATCTTTCCATGTGGAACAGCGAAAGGTATCATGAATAATCGCGGCCGTGAATGACAGAAAATCGACGTAACCGCAGAACTTAATCCAAGTGTACCTTGCGCAAACGCTAATAATCGTGCCCGTGTAGTGACGAATGATATGGTTTACTCTGTAATAACGCGACTGATATTCAAAAGTGTTCCGTTTCTCTTATGGAGATTTGCAAACCTTGTTGACTCAAGGAAATGCACGAATTAACGAGATCAAACATACGAGTATGCTGTTCTTAATCTACGTTTCCTTTCCGCATGTTTGTAATACGTAATTTCCAAGGACGCGATAATTTCCTACTATTTTTGAACAAATATATCGCAATAGAAGCCGTGTATTTAAATGTTTACAATGCTTGACTATTCGGAAAAAAAAAGTATAATTTTTCATAACTTCAATGTAAGTTGAACGTATACATGAAACATCCAAGAGAAACACGAAATTAAATCAGCATCATGAATTAACGAAAATTGCTCGAAAATGATTTCCTAGGCAGTTTTGGAAGAATAAAATTTCTAAATAATATTTGTGTAAAAACGGACAAATCAGATTTTAAATATAAATATTTTATAATTACTTCCGAAAACATTTAATTCTTTACTTCTTTAAAATTTTACGATTCTAATATTTTATAAAAAATCTATATTTCTAAATTTTATATACAACTTTATCGTATACCTTCATAAACATTTTCCTATCGGAAAGACTGTGGACATCTATTTATCTCCATCGAGACTTCAACTTCTTAAATCCTGAAATATCTCTCTTTTGGAGGAATAGACGTCTAATCCTGTTCAAACAAAGCTCGGACAAAGATAATTAAAAATAAATTATAATTAAAAAAAAATTCTCGCTCTCGTATACGCGACGAATGCTACATATATATATGAGTCGTATTCATAGTCAGATGTTATTCAAGACCGTCTTAAATACAGTCTTAAGAAGTCACGAATCAATCAGAAGTGAGTATTCATAATTCGATTCCACAGTTTCTGATGGACTGAAATTCTTATTCTCTGTTCCTTTTATTGTGCGGAGCCCCTAATACAGCTCTCTGAATGATTCGTGACACTTCAAGATAGAACTTAGACAGTCTTGAATAAAGGAATGACTGAATACCGGCCAGAGGGCCATATTAACGTCTTAAGACATTACTTAAGACAGTCTTGAAATAATAACGGACTGTAAATACCGCCCCTAATATCTTAGAAAGCGTACAGTATATTCGACGCGTACCAGGGTTCATAGGGGAGGACGAGAGAAGCCAGGCTTCATGAATTCTAATCCAAGCACAGCTGTTCTCCAACGATCCTCGCGATCCTATGGCGAGACTCACCCGAATGATTGGTAATCTTGAGAGGATCCTTAGGGACGACGGGAGAGTCACCGTCGCTGCTCTCGCCGTCGCTCTCGTTAGCGCAGACGTCGGATCTGGGCGACGCGCCTTCCTCCTGAAACCAAGAAAGAGAAGAGCGATATTATCGAGTATCCGCCTCGAATACGATTCGTCGTCAGCGGAGCAAGGCGAGGGTGGGATCGGAGCGGTTGGATAACGCGGGGGTACGCGTTCTCTCGCAAAGAGGATCATTGTCAGTCCGAACGACAACAGCGACGCAAGCAGAGAAACGTAGATACGCTACCGAATGATACATAAGTACATACATACAACAAACGTGTGTACCTATCTACCTACCTACCTACCTACCTACCAACCTACCTACCTACCTACCTACCTACCTACCTAGCGGACGGAGAGAGAGATGCGCGAGCATCTTGTTCGCGCTCCTTATATGGCCATCTCTCACGGACTCCACTCGCGCGAGTGCGCTCGATGCGCCCGCGGAAAAGAGGTATCCTCTTCGCGGATTCGCTCGCGACGGGGATTCTCCCTCGAAGCCGGGGAACGCTTCTTGCGCGAGACTTTCCTGCCCCGTTTGCGCGACGGGAACTCGTAGCAGAGTTTGCTTGTCGACAAGCGAAAGAGCAAAATACGTGTACAGACCGGAGCACAGAGAATCAACCAATCATAGTCTTTTGGGCTTTCTATAAACCATTGCGTAAGCTTTGAGTCTCAAGCCGTAAGAAGTTGACCAATCACAGTCAATTATTTTGTTCACATCTGACTGTAATTGTTGAAAGCCCATGAGAGAATCAACCAATCAGAATTTTTTTTAATGGAAAGGAAAGACTCCGATTGATCGATTCTCTTGTACTTTATGTATTATGCGTTATGCGAAGTTGTGCTCCAGGTTTATCTCATGTTTCTTATTGCTTCGAGTAATTAATATATTATAGGATATATATATATAAGATTTCGGACTTCCTGTTTCATCTGCCGGTTAAACGTTGACTACTATAATTTATTTATTTTTGTCGTGAAAGCTGACACTGTTATAATTGTAATTGACGTAAATATGAAAGAAATCCTAACGATATACTTTACCATTACAGTTCTACCGTATTACGTTGAGTGATATGTGTAATAAATTTGTAAATGTTATAACGGATCGATTCTTCTTTTACAGCAAAGGTCAAAAGAATCTCTTCATCATAAGAAATTCCAAATCTTTAGACTCTTCACTTCCAGTAACATTTTCAATCACATACGTCGTTAAATATATACGGAATTACAAACAATTAATTTCCTCCAGTTATATTACTGTAAACTCTATTGTTAAAGATCTCACGACTCGAGTTGAAGAAGAATACACGTTTTTCGTCTTGCAATTTGCTCCGATCCAGCGTTGCACCTATCCAGCGTTGTGGCTGGAATGCGTGTGCGAATCGTCTCACATGCTCGTCGAATCGTCCGTACGCGGGAAGTCGAGAAAGTGCGGTACCAATTGGAAAGCTCGAAAAGTCGCGGCGACGAGCGCACGGCCGCGTTCTCTCGCTTCCGTCTACGCGCCGTGCGCGTTTTTCTCACTCATCGCTTTTCCTACCCCGCCATTTACTGCGGAACAGGCAGGAGGGTGCGCGTGTATGTGTAGAGAAGGCGCGACAAAAAGCAACATTCCTGACTCTTAACTCGGGCTCTATATAAGTGTCTGCCATCGCGAACATTGCCTGTATATGGCGACAACCGGGCTTTGACAAAGGTGACCGTATATGGAACTCCGCTTCCACCTTTCGTGCGTGCGTACGTGCGTACGTGCGTGAGTGCGCGGTCTCGTTCCCTCTCCCTCCCCGCCCCCTCTCTCTTTCTTTCTCTCCCTCTCTCTCTCTCAGTCTCCCTCACGGAGACATCTCGCGAGGCCCGTTCTCTATTCCTCTCTCTTTCTCTCCCTCCCTCGCGTTTACTCCCCTCCCCCTCCCCTCTCTCTCTCTTCTGCGAGGCGATACACCTGGACGCGCGTCTTCTTCGTCTGCAACCCTGGCGAAGAAACAATCGAACGAACAAACGAACGAATGAGACGGCATTCATGGACATCGTTACGCCCATTAAATCATAAACCGTTCTTTGACCTCACAGTTGCCCTCGGGATATCGAAAGCTCCATACGCATTTCCGGTACCAAGAATACGCGAGCGCCATCTGCGAGTAAACCCTGAGAAAATGCACCCTCCTAGCCGAAGAAATGGACGAAGGAATGAACGAAGAATATCAGCATAATCAGAAAAAAATCCGACAATTTCTGACAATTTGTAGATCAATATTTGCAGCTACCTTTTTCTCTTCGAAAAACAAAATGAAGAACGATCTCATGACGGACAGGATGGCATTCAATCGAAGAATGAGGATCTCTCCATAAACTGCATGTTGTCGTACGCCATCTTGACTTACGTTTCTTATCCTTTAACTTTTACTTCCGCTTCCTTTAACCGGGCATCAGGCATTTGTTATTCACAACTTTACTCTCACAAACAAAATCACACAAACGCAAAAAAGAGATAGATATAGTTTACAAGCTACGTGCTTAATATAAACTTACATCTCGCGTTTGTAAGTTTGGATAAAGCGTTATGTCGTACTGACATAAAATAAAATCATGGACACATTCAACGCATCGTTTTGTATTTTGGGATACAATATTCGTAATCTGCATTAATTATTACTTACTATTAACGCTAGCTAATGTACTAACAAAACATCATGCGATAAATATTACCTGCATCCATATTGCGCGTAAGAGATGCAACGTATCTGCTATTCGCTGTACTGCGATGGCTTTTTTTTTTCAATAATCTCGATCTTCACGAAGATACTATTCTTAATGTTTGACTTCAATCGAGACGCGATATCATCGAAATCATGCTAAACTGCTTGTTCGACATTCTTCGTGCACATGTATTGTTATTATTAACTAATTGATAAAAAAGATACATTAAGCAATAGCCAGATGCCTCTATTAGAAATATACCGAATGCGTATTATTTTGATTGAAACGCAACCTACCTTCCGCTTCCGTCCTCGCGCGCGCATCTCATCTTCGTGCATTGAATGACGTTGTTATTTCCCAGATTACTGCCATGCAATAATAATATTGAACTCTCGATATAATATACATGATAGTCCTAACGCACCGTTAGAAATAAAGGAATCCCTAACATACTGCGGAATGTTTCTGGACCTCTAAATATATCCCGAACCAGATTGTCAAAAATAGGCATATGTCGGGCCCGTGGCCGAAACGCGAAATATAAGATTGTAACATCTCCGTTACTATTCAGAATCTTTTACGAGTGACTCAACGGAGTATTTCGCAAGAAGAGTTTACGCGAACGTATCTGGAAATATTTCAGAAGTCAGAATAATTCTCAAAGAATTATCAATAATAGCCGAAAGAGTTTCACATATAATTATAGAAAAAAAATTCTCGTATGTATCGTGAAAAATATTCTATAATATTTTACTTCTCCATACTTTGGTGAGATTCTTACCTCTGAAATTTCTCCTGTTATTTACTTGAAAATTTAAAAGCTTATCTCGCACAAATCAACAGAATTTTTTCAGTTAAAAATTAATACGAATTCGCAGAAGAAACTATAAATTTTGTGAAATACCTACCTGGCCCGCGAGAGTAAATGACATCGGTAAGATCGTGCACAATGAGAATCTATCAGCAGAAAATCAAGTCACTTGATCGCAGGGACTATATTGTCAAAGATGATAAAGGTGAAATTTGTATGTATGTATGTGTGTATGTGTTTTCATAGGCGTAAAAATATATAAATATTATCACAGTATTTTTTACAGTTACTATGCTATGTACAAAAATGCTAAAATACAAACTAATCATGTGAAAGAGCCGCATTATTCGCAGATTATCGTTAAAATCATAATCGATATTATTATTATTATTTGTACTCTCTGCATGTCGAGACGCGCGGTAGATTACAGTTTCTATATATCTATTTGATTGGGTCCTAAAGGCCCTCGCTTCCCGGCCTTGTTCCTCTTTTTACCTTTGCCTTCTCCTCGGTTCTCTTTCCCACGATATATAATACAGAATATCAGCAAATAATACATACATACGTACGCATGCACAATGTCGATGAATGGGATTGATATACAGGAGAAAAAATTGTGGGGAGAGGGGATGGATTAAATTAAAAGGTAATCTAAATACTAGCTACTTATTCTGCGAGAAAAGACAATCCAAATAACTACACATGCCAGTTGCGATACACAACACGTTACACGGCAAACAATAAAAAAAAAGAAACAATGGACGAGACACAATAATGCTCAATAAAAAAAAGAAATGCGTTACAGTATTAAGCGTGCACCGCCGAATTCGCACTCACACCACCGATTCGATGAATCAAATTCATTGTCGCATGATTTTTCGAATAGTGACTTTTTCTCCTCGATAAAATCAATAGAGATAAATAAGTACTTTAAATATCCCTCGCGAAGAGAGACAAAAGGAGTATTTTCTACAACGCATGTAAAGTACACGATATAAAAAAAAAAAAAAGAGTATCGACACCGACGCTGCGAACAACATCGGCTTACAATAACGATATTTTTTTCTTTTAATAAATAAAAAATGTCGACTTCCTCAATAAATAATACGATATTTAAGTTAAATAAAAAAAGTAAACAAAAAAAAAACGAAAGAGACAAATAAAATAGAGAGCTGTTGGACGAACAAGTACTAGATGGAGTACTCGAAATTCTATCATTATTTTCACCGAGTAATTGATCACACGATGTGTTACGCTATATATTTATAATCTATAAAATAATTAATTAATTAATCCATTAATTATATATAATAACGATATTTTTCCTCGCAATGTCTTTCTATCGCACGGTGACTCTCGTTGATGCAAATACTATCGTATTTCATCTAATATGCCGAGCTTTGGACTTCGCCTACCACGGAAATCTAATCATATATAGATATTGAACGACATTCATCTCATCGACAATCCGCTCAATCTGATTTCCGAGATCATCGATCACGATCCGTCTGCAATTTGTTTCTAAAATCGCTGACGGCGGATTTGCATTCTTTCGTTATGTAATCGTTGCAAAATAGAAATCACTCTATTTTTCACATTTCAATTATACAGCGAGCTTCTGTCGTTCCACCCTTTCGCGCGCGAGATCACAAAATTCAAAGCACGCAATATTTAATCGAGATTCACCAATATGTACATATACACAATCTGTCTCAAAAGTTTTCGAACTTTATTTAAAATTCAATTACTCGTGTGATTTTTCTAATTTTATTTATTAATTATTCAAAATATATTCCATCTGAAGTAATAAAGTCTTTATAGCAATTGTATAATTTTTTTATATTGTACACTTTTTCGAAATGAAAAAAAATAATCTGATTCGAAACCATTTGTATTTCACAATTTTAAAAATTGTATTAGAGTATCTCTTCACTATCAACTTTGGAAAAAGAATGAAAACGAATACAGTAGACGATCAAACACATTTTTTGTGAACACTGTTTAATATTTTTGTTCAATTATTCTTCTTGACGAATTTAAAAATTTTTTACTTTTAACGATATAATAAATGAATTACATAACGCAAAAAAAAATGTAACTTTATAGAATTAGGGACATTAAGTTTCATAGAAATCATTTCACACTATTTCAATAGATAATATATTAGATGACATGTAGAAAAAAAGTTCGGTAACTTTTTAGATAGACCATGTATATATAAGAAGGCGATATACATATATTTACTTACATATATGTATGTAACACGCGTGGATATATATTTAAGTATATACATTTGAGTAAAAACGTGTCGAAAGATTGGACTAGATTTGCGCGCGCGGAAATCGATCGTGTGGTCACACTGGAAAAAAAATATTAAATTAAAAAAGAATATTTGTTAGAATAGTTCTAAGTAAATATTTACTAAATAAATATATATTTATTGGATATAAATATATATTCATTTTATACAAAAACCATTTGATTTAACTATTATTTTTTATTTTAAGTAAATATTTATTTACTAAAAGTAAATGTTAGTACTATTCAAATAAATATGTCTTTAGATTTAGTACATTTTTTTTCAGTACATATAAGACCAAACGTTGAAGAATACTCGATCGCAAGGGAAGCCTACAATCTTTTGCGCGCCCATCGTATATAATTTAATAAATATCATACGTGACTCTACGGCACGCTCGCCGGCGCGATACAAGTAATACATCGTCTAAAGGGAAATTACGTCAGTGTTATATGCCCAAAGAGAAATTATTTCAGTATATCTACAAGCCGCGCGCGACCTCGCGTTGGCGTACGTTAAAATAGTTGTACACCGTATTTCTCAGGAAAGCAGAGTTAATTGTGAAAAATGACCCAAACACGCACCAAAAATTTGCAGGATGTGTTGAAGCATATTTTAAAAATACGAAAAATGTTACGCGCGGACATCTAAACGATGATTTGTCTCATTTTGTAGCAATCTGGGCTCTAAAATTCGCCAAATTAGACCGTTGTTAATTAAAGATTCTTTTAACTCCGCGCTCAAAATGAAATATAATTCGACCAACACGCACCGCACAATATTTCACGAACGTCACGATACCTAATCGTAATTCAATTCGTACGTAACATAAATTGCACAAATTTTCTTGTAAATAACAATAACCATTACCGCTCGCGTTACTCTCAATCAAACCGAATCCACGAGCATCGAACGAACACGAGAAAAATCTCTCTCTCTTCCGAATATGTACTACATGAAAACTCACAGCAATTTCACGCGTTTCAGCATCGTCAGCATCGCTGATCGAACGTACGCGACGCGATACAAATTGCTTTAAGCAATTTAGAAGATCCTAAAAGGTGAAATGCGGCGGGAAGGGAGGATGGAGCGCGAAGGGCCGACGAGCGGCGAGCGCGTACTACCGTTGGGGGTGCGAGTGCGACATATGGGGATGGTAGGCGGCGTGATGGGGCGGCAGAGGCGAAGGGCATGATTGCTGGTATGGGCCTCCGGCGAGCATCGGGCCCGGGCTCGAGCATGGCACGAGGTGCGAGCTCGGGGAAGCGGCGGCGGCTGCCGCCGCGTGTGCATGCGCTATGAGGTGCGCGTGCTGCGCGTGCGAGGGTGGCGCGTGCTGCGAGCCCGGCGGCGGCGGTGGCGGCGGTGGCGGCGGATGGGCCCCCGCGGTCGGGCCGCCCGCTGGCCCGCTACCGGGCCCGGTACCAGGATACCCGGCGTGCAGCGAGCCACCGTGCGGCGAGCCGTACACCAGTTGCCTTACTTTCTGCTCGTCGTCGGCGATGTTGTACGTCAGCTCGGTCTCCTCGAACCCGGTTGCTGACATCCTCTGGTCGCCCGACGAACCCGACGGCGGTGGATCCGGACTGTTCAGACACGTCTGGATTAGCGCCTTCCCAGCATCGCTTGTGATCATTGGTTGCAGTTTGCGCGTCGCGAACGTATACACGTGCCCGGTCTCGCTCGCCACCAGTAACATCACTTGCGTACCGGTCAGCGTCGACAGCTCGTATGCCTGCAAATGTGACATCGACAACTTCGTTAATTCTATGATAAACGTATTTACGTACTTAGTTTATGTTCAGATATTTTCTGTTGTTACTTATTCATAAAACTATTCGTTCATTTAGATTCTCCCTCCTCCATAAAAGATTAGAAATTCTCAAGTAAGAGATTTAAATATGGTTTAAATTCTAAAAAAATATAATGGATCAATCAGAAATTGTCTAAACAACTTCTGATTGATCCATTATATTTTTTTAGAATCTGTACTTAAGATGGAATGAGATGCGTAGATGTTTCATTCTATCTTAAATAGATCCTCAAAAATATAACAGATCAGATAAATGTTCAATTCATTATTTGAAGATTTCTAATAAAACACTAGAAAAGACACAAAGGTATTTATTTTACTAATGTATTGTAAACATGATCTGCTTTTTTTGTGATAATCTATTACTTTGTTGCGTGAGATATTCTTTTTGCGTGACACATTTTTACTATCATTACGATAAACTGTTGATGTAATGCTGATATTCGACTCACGAAATATTAAAATATATTTTCCTTGGTTTTTAAATATTAAGTATTAATGATATCCATATCAAACATCCAATGTAAAAAATAACTGAAAAACACTATAAACGCGAGTAACGAAAACGTAATCATATTGCATGCCATTTAGATGACATCGCATGATTATCAGATAAATATTTTTAAAGTAAACAATACATACACACACACACACACACATATCCTATAAAGTGTAAAGCTTTTATACATCTACATGCGTGATTTTGCAACGCTGGTATAGATACTTATAAATGTTTATAAGAATCAAATCGGTCAATGGTTTTTAAATACATTTTTTTAATATATCATGAAGAACAGGAAGAGAATATTGCTAATTTTTTTATATAACTATGTTTTTTCCAAACAGTTATTTAAATTTTGATAAGAATTCTGACATCTTTATGCCAGCAATTTCCATCATAAAGCAGAATATTATCAGTTTAATAGGTGACGAAATTAAATTGCTCGTAACAGATAATCAATATTCTAATTAAATTTTAAGGATATAACGAATATATATCATCACTAACGAGTCAAGTATATGGTGTAATGCGTATACCTATATCGATGTAAGCAACAATATGCCTATTATTTTCTTTGCTTTTTAACATTTTACGAAATGTGTGAAAGCTGAAATTCAAATTTCTTTATCGAAAAGATAAGTCGTTTAATGTTTTCTTTGTTAAAACACAATTCAGATAATTTCTAAAACAACTAAAAATGTGTATACATGTTTTGACACGGATACTTAATTAAAATCTAAAAGTTAAAAAAAAAAGTAGTACTTGATCAATTTTAGATGGTTACTCATCGTTCTTTATATATGTACCTCATTAATTATGCATGTTTTTTGTAAATACAATTCCAATCGCGTGTCTTTAATTAAACATGAGATCATAAATTTAATCATTTCCGAAACGATGATGTGAATGAATTTAATTCAAAATTCTTGTCTAAACATATACATAATATAATTTTACATATTTTAGCGTTTCTGTCGATATTATCTCGACGTTTTTATTTATAGTACAATTCTTTAATATATATTCTTCATAATATAATTTATTTTTTAATCTACACAATTTAACATCTCATAAAAAAATCAAAATAAAGAATGCAAAATTATTTCTTCAAGCATTTTTAATGCAAATTGTGTCATTAATAACTCGATAAATTAACATATGTAATTTCAATGTATCCTAATTATTTATAAATCTCGATCTCTAGATTATAAATATAAAAATGATTATAAATATAAATAGTTTCACAATTTATATATCACGCTTATGACAAGTTTTTTTTCACTAAAGAAAGAGATATTTATTTAATATAGTAAAGAACATAAACGTTTTATTGACGTAAGTAACAGGATAAGGATAAAGTAACAAATTGGAAGGCGAGAGAAAAAGAGATAACGCATTTTAGAATTAACAGTCGCCTTTCTGTACAAACAGCCAATTTTATTTAAATCTATTCACTCGAAAATACATATACTACAAAAAAGAGAAAGAAAGAGAGAAAAAAGAGATTAGTTTAATAATATTACTCTTTTTTTTTATGGAACAGTACTCCGCGATCTCAACCTTTTATGTTTATAATTTTTCAAGCCATTCAGATATCTTTGAACGATATTATCTAAAATGTTTAGTGATTGATTTTTTTTAAAACAAATTTAGTAACAATTTAATAACAATGTATTTTTAATTATTATTCTAATTATAATACATAAAATTAAAAAATTTTAAATACGGTGACTGAAATTTTTTTATGTTTCGTGCGCTTATAAAATACATTTATCTACTTTTTAATTTGAGTAAAAAAATAGGAGCAATCTTCATTATCTGTACACACATTGATTTTAACAACGATTAATTTAAACTGATATTTGATTTTAAATAACTAAACGTTAGTAAAGAACAATTATATTATTAAAGTGTAGAAAAATGTAATGTAACAGTATTAAATCGTAGAAAAGTATGAGACAATAGTTGACGAAGATACAAAAAATTATAAAAAAATTTGTCAGGATAATATAACAGAGAAAGAAAAGGACATATTTTATCGAGATTGTGACAAAAATAAAAAAAAGTCCTAATAATTATTTAAAAATTTATACGATTGCTACAATTTTGGAACCAACCAACCTTAATTCTCATTCGCGAGAACTTTAGTACTTTACGTAAGAACGTCGATGGAAAGATCTTTTTTTTAATGAAGTAAAATTTTTGTCATCATAAACATTTGGAAAATTTAAATTATATGAAACGCGTCCAGATATCTTATATTTATCTATGTTCATCCGGTTATTTATCGGTAAAAACAGCAATTAATTTCGTCAATTCGAGATACAGTGACAAGAGTTTGGCAGTGCAGTCTCGAAATGAGATTCAATCGTGTTGTCCTCCTCGTGCCTCTAATAAAAGAAAATGAAGGAATTGGAGAGAGATTTGCTCTCCACTCTTGGGAGAGATTTAGATTACAGTCTCCGACAGAGAGCGGTACAGAAAAAAGTAAATCGCAATGAACGCTAACTGGCAGCTTCAAGTGCAAGCAACCGGCTTTCTTTAGCAAAAGCATGTAATAGCCGCGGAAGAGCGCGAGTACTGTCACTCGTAAATCGCGAGCGCGCACGCGCTGGAGCCATCCGCGCAGCATCCCGTCATCCCATTTCCCGACTCCCGACTCCCGACTCCCGCTGTCGTCGCGATAATCGGAGAGAAAACGCACGTGAGACATCGTACTGACATCCTACTCCGTTGGCGTACTCCGATTGCTCCGACGTGTCTCGTCGACGTGAATACTATTTTCACAGAGTACGACGCGCGCGCATACATACATGCACGCACACGCACACGCACACGCACATTCTCTTTTTGTTTTCTCTTTCTCTCCCTCTCTCGGAGCACTTGAACTATCAAGAGTCAAGAGACGAGAGAGGTAGGTAGACGACGCTGCATCGAGTTGAGTCACTGCGCCCTTAACACGATAACAGAGACTCGAGAGCGAGAAGCCGGTACGTCCATCGTGCAATTACATCAGTGATCAGGTTGCGTGGTATATACGCAATACAAACCTTCTTCATAATGCCAGTCTTCCTCTTGGAGAACGTGGTGTATCTCCGTAATTTATTGTCGATGTACTCCATCTTAATTTTCACCCGGCCCTTAGTCTTCTTGCCATTCGAAGGGGGTGACTTCTTCGGCTGGCCTAGACTGGTGAAGGACTCGTCGAGATTGTCGGGGACGCAGTCGCCGGGCATGCCGCCGGCGGGCATGCCCTGCGAGAGCGATTGCTGCCGTGGATTATTACCGTCGTCGCCGTAGCAAACGTCGGAGATGCTGCGCTTGATACCCCGTTGAACGGGTCCGACGCCTGGCGTCGCGGCGCCCGCGGCTGACATCATGGTGGCGCCGCCGCGGCCTATCTGGGAAGCCGCCGCCGCCGCAGCCGCCGCCGCCGCGAGCTGGGAGGTGGACGGTCGGCCGTAGATTTCCGTGCCAGCATCGCTCCCGATCATCCCCATGCTGTAGCCGAGGCTCGTGTACCGACCGTCTCTTCCGCCGCTAGGGTTGTCCATCGCGGCGTCGGCGCGCACATTTAATCCCTTCCCCACGACGGCGGCGCCGATTCTTCGCGACGGAATCGCTATCGCGTGCGGAACTCGGCGCAGTGTCCACCACGTGATCGATCATCTAGAGGAACACGGGACAACAACGCGCACCGCACGAGCGCTCCCCGCGAACTGAATGCGCCAAGCGGAGTATCGTAACTTGACCTACGTGTGCTTAACCACAGCGCCCAGGCGAGCCACGACGGTGGCGGCGGCGACGGCGGCGTGGCGGCAGCGGCAGCAGCGGCGGCGGCGGCGGTGGCGGTGGCGGTGGCGGCGTGGCGGCGGCACCGATCAGCCGCGCGATGCCTCGCTGCGCTGCGCTGCGCGGCCCGAACTTCCCCCCACCGTCGAACGACTACGCCGTAAAAAACTAGTCCACTGTAACGCCATGGCTATGACGAGACGAGGATCCACGCCGAAATCGATATCGAAAAATCTCCCGGACTTCGTACTGTCCCGTTCGATCGGCAGATCGTCTATACGTATCTTCGTTTGGATGATATTCGGCCACGAGTGTGGCCGCGCAATGGTACATCGCGCGCCGAGAGGGCGTCCCCGGCTGCCATATTTAGAAGTAGACGTTACCATATTAGGGAAAGTTTGCCAAATATGGTGAACAGAGGTGGTCCTTCCTTTTCGAATGATCGTACGGCGCGCCGCTACGAAACACCAATCCAACTGACAGTAGCGCTTCCTGCACGCCTTTCCGGCCCCCCCTGGCCGATCTGCATTTCTGCTATACGTGACCGCAAATCGCGGCGGCCGACCCGTATAGCTGTATTACGGAATGTAAACTTTACTTCCGAGTTTATTGTACCGCCGATGACGCTACCGTCCTCGCTACGTGCGAACTTTCGGCATGGTATTATCAAAATGGATGGAGGGGCGAAGAGGGTGGAACGTGCGTGCCTTTAGGCAATGTCTCGTTCACGGAACTCTAAACGAGATGTTGACGATATGTTACGCTGTCATACAAACTTTACTTGCGATCGACAAACATTCGTTACGTTTCGCAATTGACTTACCAATACAGTTTCATTTTAATCTCGGGGTTCAACTAATTCATCATGTTTCAATTCTAAAAATTAGAAAAGAATGAAGAGTAAATTATTGAATTGAGATTGAAGTTAATTTACATTGATAGGACATCGCCAATGTACTTTAATTTTAATGTCAGTTCAATTAACTCTACTCTTTTTAGTTTCAAAAATTAGAATAGGATGAAAAGTAAATTGAATCGAGATCAAAGTTATACTATATTGAACGGGAATGATCGAAAAATTATCTCACATTGATTTATATCATGCATAATATTTTTAAGTCATTAAATATCATACAGCTTGTATTTAGATTTTGAAATCGTAATTGATGATTTTCACAAAAGTATACCTATGAAAATATTACTATTTAAAGTAGGGAGCTTAATGAAAACTTGAAAGTTATATTAATTTTATTCATTTCGTTAAATATATATGTTTTGCAAACTTATTCATCAGCTTTAAGACATCCTATGTACATAGAAAATTAAGAAATTTCTTCTTATATACAGTGGCACACAAAATGTTGTATTACTTGATTTATATGTACAAAATATTTATTTTTAACAAAATTGATGCAGAACTGGACAAAATGCCAAGGAGCATTTCTCTGATATATAATTAATTATCAAAGCCTGAAAAAACTGAATAACTAAATAATATGATATTTCATGTGCTGACCTATATATTAATCACATAATAACAATATGTATATATTTCAGTTTGTATATAATTTATTAAACAACATCAATATTTTCTAAAAAAATTTATTACTAGATTGCAAAATACGATTGTTTTAATACTTCATATAATGTCTTATTTTACTGAACACTTGAAAACATTTTTTTAGAATTAACAAAAATTAAGATTGTTCACCAGATGATATCGCGCGAGCGTGAGACATAAGAGTATCATGTATCTCGCGAGCATATGCCACTTGCGCGCGCACTGTCATTAGAAATTGTGGATAAGACAACGCTGGTCCCTCCTGCGTGCTCACCGTGTCAGTGCGAGTTGTTATAACAGACATCGGTAAGTATCGAACCGAACTGGAATGCTGGGACAGACATTCCACGGAGGTCTTCAGATGCAGCTCTATCTGGTCACAAATGGAATAGAATTCTTCCATATTCTTGTTAAATCGATGATCTGGCTGCTCTATACCCTTCATGGTTCCTACATCGACTAAGCTATTTTGATGTAACGTCTGCGCCGCAGTTTTAAGAGCTATGGCTAATGATTCCCTCAAAGGTCCAACCAGAGATTTTACTTTAGAGATATTATCGAGCTTGTCCTGTGTTTGTTGTTGCTGTTGCTGCTGTTGCTGCTGCTGTTGCTGTTGTTGCTGTTGCTGCTGAACTTGTTGTTGCGTTTGTTGCGCCTGTTGTTGATTCTGGGGCAACTGAGGATTTACCGACTGTCCCATTTGTCCCACACCCATAGCACCTGGCTGTTGAATCGGCGGGATGTTCATCTTGATCCTATAATTTTTAATTTGCCATGTTCAATATATCTAATATGGAATGAATAAAATCTAATAAGAGCAAGTTTTTTCTGGAAGTATTTCTTGAAAACAATATATATCAAGAGTTAACCAATGACATTAAACTTCAATTGGATTATGTTTAGAAACATCATCCTTATGTCTTGTATCTCATTTTATCCTTATTTTTATTTAAATCTTAAAACTGGAATAGAAGGTAAATTAATCGTAAATTAAATTTAGAATGTAATATCGTAATTTAAATAGCATTAATCGAATAATAATATATCTCAAAGAATTTATTACGAAAAATATTACTCCAGTCACAGGGACTTCAAACCTGGACTTCTCGAGGAGAGCATCTTTTTTGCAATTCGACCACTTTATCAATTTCAAAATACGCCTTTTCGCATCTCTTACCGATTTTTAAAAAACCTTGACGTCAGTGACGAATCCAAACGTATATTTCTCTTTTAGTTGATTTCTGCGATTGAATATTTTCTAAAAATATCTTCTTATACCTTAGGATACTTTAGGAACACAAGTCTCTTGTTATCATTCTTCTAATATCCTGTTTCATACTATTTTTGCAAAATAGCGAGTGTATACTGTATGTACACAAAGTTTTGTAGGTTAGGTAGACTTTCGTAATCATCGGAACAGAAAAGAATGCAAAGTGCAAACCAGTGCAAACCTCAGTCGCGGCATTCGCGCACGCGCCGTAATGAATTACTGTGAATCGTGCCTTAACGTCAGGCGACTCCTCATTGGCGATTTCGTCGACGAATCAGCTTGCACGGCGACGAAGGACCGAGTCGAATCACGCATGGCGTCCGGGGGGAACCGACGCCATCTAACGACTGGCATTCTTGCTCGCTCCCGCTGGTAAAACCAGGGCCATCGTCGAAGAAGCGCGTAACTTCCTCGTCGCTCCCGTCGGTCCTGTTGTTTGGCGGATCGTGCGTGTTTAACTGTGTTTCTGCAGTGGCTACTCCTACCTAAAGTCGACTAAGTCGTCGCGTTAAGTCCGTTATGGCGCGTGTACGCCGTATGAAATGATAGGCGTGGGACGAGGCTCACTGCGTGCCGGCCAAACGTTTGGGCGAACGAGCTAACCCGTGTGTGTGCGTGTTGGCAACGCAACGAGCGACGGCGGTCAACCATCCAGACACGGAGGACCCACCACTGTGCGCTGTGGCGGATTCCTGTTACACGGCCACCCCTCTCTACCCCGCTCTCCTGCAGGATCGCAGGTAACGTATAGTAACGTAGCGAGCGAGCGCGAGCGCGCCATCCTAAACCGCCGCTCCGCGCCGCGCGCGTTGCGTTCGTCCCGCCAGCTGCGTCCCCGCGGCGAAAATTCGCCCGTGTTTATGTTTACTCCTTTAATTACCCCCTCCCCCGCCACCCTACCCCTCGTGTCCGCCTAGCCTCTGTACACTCGTCTCCTTTCCCACCTTTCACGATTTCCTCGTCGCTTTTCGCCACGCGCCCGCTTCTTCGTCTCGGCGTTTCTCTCTCGCTCTCGCTCTCCCTCTTTCTCTCGCTTTCGTTCTTGCTCTTACGCTCTCCCCCCTCCTCTCTCTCTCTTTCTCATTCTCCTTCCCTCCCTCTTCTCTCTCTTTCTCTTTCTTTCTCATATACATAGACGTTTTTCCTCCCTGTCTCGCGTTCTTCGCCTATTAGCGGAAACAAACGTTTCCATTTTTTTTTTTATCGCCGGATTACGTTCGCGGCAACGCGCTCAGGTACTCGGTCCGCTGTGTAGGAATATATACAGAAAAGTGCTCGTAATGTACTCGCGATGATAATTGTGTTATATAAACTTTGTATTATCATGTGACTTTTTTTCTTCTTGTTTCTTAATTGCTCCGATATGTTCGGGAATAGCAATAGATACGAGACTTGCAGCATATTCAGTTTAATTAACGGAGTAATTGTCAAGTACAAACAGTAATTGTACACACCTTTTCGTTGTGCACAACTTTATACTTTGAACGAATTATAGTAAAAATATAGTTCTTGACTGTATACAATTAACGCACGGTACGTTATCGAGATATAATCCAATGTAAATAAATTAATTGCAAAGAATTGTTTTATCTCCTGCTTGTTGTTGCTTTGTCGGGGTTTTATATTCGTAGATAAAAATTATTTCTGTGATTGAAAAAGAGTGCTTGTCTTAAACCTTATGTCCATGATGCTAAAAATCGATTCGGGATCTCAGAAAAAGAATTAACAGAGAAAGAATTAATTAAGTCACATATTTGAACAATTTGATTACATTATCAATGTAAGTGATCAATTCTTTTTTCATCTGAGATCTCAGTCCGATTTCTAGCATTTTGGACACAAGACTTTAACATTAATGGCATCTAGGTACATAGCTGTATTCTACCAGCCACTCCATGCTGCCCATAAATGCCATGGCACAGAAAGTGGTACCAGGATCAGAGTCAGGATCGATGAAACCCCTGACTGGCAGCGGACTAAGCTATGTCACGCTGCAACCACCCAGTCAACCACTTAGTCTGGTGCAAGACCATAGACCCTCGGTATATCAGACTCCACCATACATAGGAAGTAATATGGAAAAGGAACCAGAAGCAGAGAAATTAATTCCAAATGGTGTGGAGATTACGAAAACTGAAACCGAGCAAGACGTGCCTGCTGTTGTAAAACAAAATGAATCCAACAGAAACAACAACCTGAGTCCAGAGACTCCTGCTCAAGAACAACCATGTGAAATGCAATCGGAACAAGTGCTAACTTCTTTAATAGAGTTTCCAATGAATACTCGTAAGTAACATGTTATTCTTTTTAATTCTCTACATGTAAATTAACATTTTCTTGAGAAAGAATATATTTAGTAATAGAATGTATCTAGTAAATAATAAAAAATAAATATTATATATTCTGTTATTAAAATTGTATTGTTTATCTTACATTATAATTATATGTGATAATGTATCTATTTAAATTGTTTTGTGTGAAGTAAAATTTAAAATAAAATGAATTAGATGAAACACATAGAATAATATTACGCGAATTTAAGATCCAAAAACAAAATATTAATATAAATTTATATTACAAAATAAAAAAAAATAAATGCAAATGTTTATATTTATATGCAATTATATTTATTTTTATAGCAATATGCACACCAGCACAAAACAAAGTTGAGGAAAAGAAGGTCCCTGTAAATAATGGATCAAAGGAATCAGATGGCAAAACCGTTAATACTTCTGTACATATAAAACAATCTCCTCATAAGCCAGAAGATACACAAACTAAGAATGATGTTCCAAAGGCAAAACCTACAAATCAGAATCTGAAAGTATCGAGCGATAATGCAGCTGCGACATTAACTAGTACATATAAACCTGACGCGAAAGTCACTACCTCTCCGAAGACAACCAAACGAAAATCTAGAGAACTGAAAGATTTGAAGGTAGCTACAACTGTAATCACCGATGGAGCGAGTAAACCTAAGAGAAACCGGATTCAAACACAACCCTATCAAAGTCCATTACCGGAGATCGCTTTACTGGTTAAAAATCTCAATAAAACTCCTGGTTCTAAAGCGCCTGACGACAAACTCATCGTGTTTTATAAGTAAGCATCCCATTTTACAAAAATATTTAAACAACTTAATATCTTTATATATTTATGAACGAGAATTAATTATTAAATATTTATTATTAGAAACGAATTTTTGGCTGTGAGGAATGCAGAAGGAAGTTTTTATGTTTGTCAAGCGATGCAAAATATCTATAAATCAAGCAGACGCATTCGCATACGATGGTTGTCTCAAGATAAAACCAATGGCGAATTCTATTCACCTGATTTCTATGATACCATCGGTATTATCACACATTATTTTTATTTATAGCATTATTATATACTTATCATTATTATATTAGGATGATATATGTTGTATTTATCTTTTTTAATTCGATCTCTTTTAATTTTCAGATTTTGATTGTATATTAACAAATCTAAATCTAAACAAAGTTGACAAACATAAATTCTGGCTAACCAGAATAGAGCTGTTACGTACAGAAAATATCTTAAAACGGGCTATTGATGTTGAGGCTGGAGTGTCTGAGAAACCTCGAGTTACAGAAGAACATCCTGATGGATGTAAGTAATAATATTACAAAATGATAATAAATTTTATAGTGTATTGTCATAAATTTTATAGTCTATTGTCTTATGTACAGTTTCACATATCAAATGAGTAATTGCAATGTTTATTTCCGCAGTGGATCTGTCACTTTATAAAGATGAGTCACAGTTGAAAAGAAGAAAAAGCTTGCATAACGAAAAGCCAAATCGTAAAAAGTCTAAGCGAATTGGGAATTCTACGGACGACGACGTAGATGACGAAGAATCTGATCGAAATCGGAAAACGTCCAAAGCGAATCGTGCGAAGAAACGATCGGTCAAAGCATTGGCGATCGCTAAATCTGTCGCGAAAGGCAGCAGTAGAGCAGAGAGAGCGCTAAACAGAAGCACAAAGTCCGGCAGTTTAGACAACGATCATGTTTCTACTACTGCTACTAGTACTACTACTGCAGTTGCCACGACTAACGCGACTACAGCTGCTACAGCAGTTGCTGCTAGTGCTCCTGCAACTACTGCTACTACTACAACTACTGTCAATCCCGCTACCAATTCCGCCGTGACGGATACCAAAAATAATATAGAAATGAAGAAGTTGGATTTAAAGAAAAACGGCAAGCAGCAAAGTAATAATGGCACCAGAGGGGTTCCGAGAACAAAACCTGGAGGTATGAAACGTTTTACATATTATACGTTAAAACGAATTCTTTCTTATTTTTCAAATATATTTTATGAAGAAAACAAATTTTTTGCAAAAAATTCTGCTATTCAATAGAATTTTATAAAACAATTTAAAATAATTTAAACTTGATATGATAAGAAAAATGTATAAAATATATACATTACGTTAATAAGATATATTCAATTGACTGAAAATTTGAATTATATTTCTTAATAAAATTAAATTAAATTCGAAGGTTCTGCTCAAACCACGCAGCAATCCAGTAAAATAGCAGGACGTCCGAAGCGTGTGGCCGCTACCACCGGTGTTGTTTCGTCCGAGGAAACTCCTTCTTCAAGGAAGAAACCACGTGGTCGGGCATAAAATTAACTTAACGTTGCTTTTTTTTTATGCTACAGTTACAGCCGAGTCTGTATCGTAGGCAATATGTACGTGTGGTACACCACTTAAAATTGCAATCAATTTGTTATGTAATATATACTTATGTATATGGATCTCAAGATTCTTAAATGTATCATGTGTGCTGCGATAATATTATAGTCCAATGATACGGGATCAACGACTTGTATCTCTGATTCGTCAAGTCGCATTTGAAAAAAAAGAAAAGTAAAAAATAATAAGAAAAAAAAAGATTCAGAGATTTATGCGAGCGATATTGTGATATCATACAAAATTTGTACATATCGTCTACGTCTCAGACTCCTTCAGGGGAAGAAAGTCACGGAATGTGTGGGAATGGTACCTTGAGTTGAGTAATAACTAATCTACAGGGTGTCACATACTAATGCACTCTTGCAATAGTCTATTTTTGATGTTGTGAGTGAACCGTACGTGATTCAGTTAATTTTAATGTACACTTTCCATTGGATATGATATATACTATGTACAAATACACATGTATCTGGGAGAGGTAGGAGTTATATGTATTCTGTAAAACAGAGAGAAAGAGAGAGAGAAAGATACAGAGTTAAAAAGAAATAGTATCGACAGAAAAAACGAGAATAAGCCCGAGTTTTACCGATCCGCCGAGCTAATCTTCGGTTGATCGATAAAAGATTTCGAAGTACAATACATTACTGTACATTATGCTGAATCCTTGCTGTTAAAAATAGCACGTATAAATGGTCCAGCGCCTATATAAAGACAGGCAGAGTAAAGAAGTGCCCTGAATTGTCTCCTTGTCAAGCCAAGGATTCGCGAAAAATTCGTGAACGGAAAGTAGCACGTTGCTTATAATTTGTTTTTTCAATTTGCACTTACGATGGCCCGTTGTAAAATCGCAGGGTTCGTAATTGAAGATTGAAAGATTGAGAGAGAAAGAGAGAGAGAGAAAGAGAGAGAACGAACGAACGAACGAGAGCGAGAGAGTGCCACATTATTACGATTTTAGTTACATAGACGTAATTTTTAGAGAAGAAAGAAACAATACTTATTTAGAGTGATAAGTCTTGAACTTTAATTGTATAAATCTTGATTTATGTATGTGTTAATTTGAACCTTTTTTTTCATCAAAGGTTATAGAATGACGAAGTGTATATTTAATATCACATGTTAGATGATATGATACAGTTATGATTTATATATATATTTCGCCAAATTTATATAAATTTACATATATTTTAATATAGCATATTTTATATTCTGTACGTTTGTTGCGGAGAATGTAATCTTGTGTCAGTGAATTTTTTTCCATCGAGGAATCGTTAAGAACGTATATCGTTTGATTGTGTAATGTGTAATGAGACATGTGTGTTTCTCTTTTTATACACTATGACCATAGAAGTATGAAGATCTTGCGAAACAGATAGATTATTTATAATGTTTTGAGAGAGATCGGCAACTTCGAGTATTAGAAGTGCTCGTCGACTGCGATAATTTTCTTTGATTAGATTCCGTGTTGGAATATGTGTAAACGTATTTTATACATCGACCGTTAAGATACTGTCGTTCTCTTGCTTGATTTCGCCCGGACCCGTGTATATAAAGCGATTAGATAATCAAAATTGTGCATACAAGTGTTACTACCGAGGAAACTTCCTCGTAGCGTTCCGAGTGAAATTAGGGCGATCACATTGCAATTCGCTTAGCACGTATCACAAGACACCCGCTTTTCATTTCACATAAAGTAATTTTCAATTCTCTCGATAATCGCTTATTGTTTCTTAATGATCATGGACGCTATATGTTGAGCGTAAACGCACGATCTATGCTTTTAAAAAAAAAACGAGAGAACAGGCATATCGACCTCTGCTCGAAAGAAAAGAAGATAGAATACGACATTATTATAACTAAATGGTTAAGGTGAAATTTTTGATTCTCGAGATGGGACACGCATACACGAGTAAGATATCAATCCTGTCATACTTGGTCCATTGCACATTGTATTTGAAAAATATACGCATACAAGGCATATTGTATGAATTTAAGTAAAAAATTCTAATAACAATACACACGCAGATTGTTTGCTCATCTTATCTTATTATTACTCAATTTCGCTTTAAAAACGCTTGATGCATTTTCTCTTTTTTTTTTTTTAATCAAAAAAAGAAAGAAAGGTACAAGCGCGATCAGCAAAATGTGCAATCAGTATACGCAATTACGCATAATTGTCGACGTGAAGACGATGATAACGCGTTGTTCGCTTGCTCGCATTTTCTAGAGATCGTTCTTCATTCCGACCTCATTAAGTACGACTAAGATGTGTTTAATGAAATGTAATTCGACGTTGCGCGAGAAATTATTTTTTCCGATTCAGAAAGAAAAAAAAATTTATCGCCGGAAGACTTATCTACTGGATCCTCTTCATTCTTACATGTATTCGACTTTCATCTCAAACCTGCACTCCGATAGCTCCGATGGACGAACGTAACATCATCAGGTGACGAAGCCGTCGATGCTTGCACACATTTGAAGATATCAGGTGCCATTCGGGACCGAGTTAAATTACACAAATGCGACCACGCTAAGGGATTATGGAGGAGCGTTCTAGACTCGCGTAACGATTAAGTGTCTTAACGTTAGCTCTTATTAGATATATATAAGTGCTTCGGATGCTGGTTTGCTAAGGTAATCAAATAAACTAACTGTACGATGTATATATTCGTTGACATATATCAATCGTGGTATATGCATACCGCGTACGTAGGACTCTAGTGATCATATCTTTCTCGCACCGCGCATTTCTTTACGTTTTCTTCTCGACTTCTACTTCCTTGCAAGATCGTAAATTCTCTCCTTCTTCAAATACAACATGTACATATTTCTCATCGGACATTCGGATCGACTCTGCATGCGATTTTCTCGTTGAATCCCAGTAAGCACCAGCTAAAACTAACAACATCAATATTATAATTTCACACTGAGGCTCAGTTTCATAACTCACAGTTAATACTTAACCGAGGTTCAACTTGTTTCTCATCTCTTTCCAATTTTAACTTTAGAAAGAGATGAAGAATAAGTTAAACCTCGGTTAAGAGTTAATCATGAGTTGTAAAATTGAGTCTGAGTAATATCAATCTAATATAACACACACACACACACACACACACACACACACACACACGTTTTACATTTGGTACTTTTCAGCAAGAGACTTAGTGTGACACAGTGATCATATCATCTTTGTTTAACATTGACGAACAAGAAGAATGTATAATGATTTACTGTATTACATCGATCAAGCTGATCCCTTGCTAAAAAGCATCCATTGTTGAATGTGCAACTATAACATTGATGTTATATATTGTTTCCTTATAAGCACACAATTTTCCTAGAACGTTATATGAATATTATATACCTTTTTTTTGTTATTCATATAACATTCTAGGAATATTCTATCTTACAGAATTTTAGTGATGTTTATTGGGCTGGAATCTCTTCTTCTTTCCGCTGTCGATCGCGATAGTAAAAATTCTTAAACGAGCGAACACGCGTGAATTTTCTCGTCTTTTTTTTTTTTTAATTAACTTTGATTAAGCTTGCAACTTTTACGCGCGCATCTCATAATTGATAAATTAAAATGCGAAGATTGCGCGTAATTGAAAACTCCGTCATACATGATATACGTGATTAATTCGAAGACAAATCGTCCTGCATTCTTATCATTAAACGCTACCTTCCGTGTCATCGGGATTTTCTTTTCTAATGTTATTACAACGAAATTGCGCGTGATTGTACAAATCTTATAATTGCGATGAAAAGACGCGAAAATAAGACGTTTATTAAGCAGGAAAAAATATTAAAGACACGAACAGCACATAGCCGTTTGTTATAACGCGTGACAGGATTAATATATTGAAAAAAAAGAGAGAATAGCACCGTTAAAGATGTGGGAACGATATGATGACCGTTTAAACGCAAATTGAATAAGTTTCTGTGCTTGTAACCAGTTTCGCCGAATCTGCGCGATTCGCGCGTTCTCCCATACTATCTTAATTAAGTAGAGAGAATTTTATATACCTGTAGAAAAGAAACGTCCTCCTTTTTCTCTCCCCGGGGAGACGTTTCTTCCTCTAATTATTTCGACAAAAGTTGTTTTGTCTCGTAAGATAATTGTAAGAGTAAGATAAGCATTTTACGATCGAATAGAGGGTGAGATACATATGTATAATTAACTTCACGCAGTTCACGCAACTCTCTCGATGGCGAGTCGAAAAATTTGACGCAGACACGCAAAAGTGTTTTGTACAAAGGTCCTTTGGTTATGTATGTATAATAAAGTGACGTCCAGAAATATCGCGGGTGATCGTTTCTTTCAAAGCGACAGTGAGGTAAACCTTGAGCAATCCTTGCTCGAAAATAGAATTTTAATACATAAAAACGAACGTGGTTTATAAATCAAAACTTATGAAAAGAAGAGCATAAAAACCACCGCAAGATATTGTTTACGATATTTAATTATCATTATATTAATAAAATATTAGATTGTGGCCGTTTCGGCCACAATCTGGCCATCTTCAGTAAATTCACAATATTCTTAAAACGCAGAATTACATATATCTGCTTTAAATTCAACCGTTGTGTAATGTAACTATGTATAAACGTGTTCTTTTAGCTTGTGAAGATGCGTACAACAATATTGCAGTGCCAATTGTCATATTGCGAATTATGTAGAACAAGAATTTCCAGATTCTAATTTAAAACATTTTTTACCTATCATTAATATCTTCTAGTCGAAATGTATGAGAATAGAATCGTTACCTGTTTTACAGCAAAAAAATGATGAATCTTAAGTACATCCTTTATACAGATGGAAATTTGTCGTGACATTGTGTTATTATTTGTCATATCATATATGTTACCACTATTTATATATATGTGTCAAACGTTTAGATTGTTCTAGAATTCTATAATTTATTTATTAAGTGTGAGAGAGATCTTTCTTTAGAAAAGGCAGATAAACCTTCAGTGTCACTTTGCTTATTGATATTACTTATTTGGCTTTTATGTATTAGGTGTAGTAAAAAGAAATCCATTATTTGTCCAATTATCTTTTAAATATATCTTTTAATATATTAATCTAAAAAATAAAATCAATGATTGTTCAGTATTCTAATATTAATTGATCTTAATGATTCTTCCACGAAATATGTTATGTCCCTGGTGAAAATATTTTTTAAAATTTTTCATATAATTTTTCAAAATTTCTGTACAAGTTTTAAAATTTTTCTACGTTTCTGTATAATTGTATAACATTTTAGAAAATGTTTTAGACTTCTTACAAATTGGAATACTTCAGAAATACTGAGCAAGTCCGCATTTTTCTTGAAATTTGTTATATATGTAAATTCTGATAGTTTCTCATTCTATAATTTCTGAAAAAAAATAAAACTTGAAGTTCAAGCTATTTTTTTTTCAAAAACCTTATAAATTTAAAATATAGAAAACTTAAAAATATTATGAAATGTGAGAATTTTTATCATCAGAGATCACATGCATTAAGCCACGTGATTTAATCCAATAAATAAGTACGAGTGGCGTAGTATAAAAATGTTTTAATAAATATCAATAGAAAAAAAGTTACAGAAAATATCTACAGGGATTACAAATGTCGATATATAAAATTACATGTCCCGCAACATAATTATCTAGGACCCTTACATTTGTCAATGTATCTAATCTTAACATTAGTCTTAATCGTAATGTTGATCGCTATAGCTAAAGGTAATCGTAATACTCTTCATTGTGACACCCAATTGTGAAATATTGTCGATTTTCATAGATCCGTTCGCACGCGTATCCCTTCGCGCGTTACTAATAAATATTACGCCATTTAATCGATAATTCCTGCGGCGGGTATTGATAAAACGTCAAATCCGAAAAATACTGGCTGCCCAAATACGGGACAGTCTTCGCTCGTGCGACGAGTAGAAGAAAAATAATCGATTTTTGCAAAACTGGGACCAATATATTCGCGAGTACGAAACGAGTTCTAGATTACAAGGCACTAGTAAGAACTCAATTGTCACTCTCTTTTCAAGTAGTCATTGTACTTCGCGGATAACGAGAGCTTTATTTGTCGTAATATAAGACTAGCAAGATATACAGGGTGTACCACCGCTAAGGCATCGTTCTTTAATAGCAAATTGAGACGAAAACAGCTGATTCGAAGGCTTATTTACGTATCTCTCGAAGACGTGTTCTGAATTCAATTCCAGAGGTTCGTCCCATATACTAACTTTTACAGCTTTTCTGATTCTAAAGGCATATTTCGGATAAAAAATGTTGCCCTTTATCGCCCTAAATATAATTTTGTAATTATTCAATTTTTAACATTATACATTCTTCGAACCAAGTCTCGAAATTAAAATTCTATCAAGATTTGCTCGCGAACACGAGATTAATCGCCTCATAACCTAATTCTCTTCTTTCAAAATTTAATTTGATTTCTACTAAAACTTAATTAAACAAATTTTTTTAAATCGCACTTTATCTTTTATCTCAATCTTTTATCAGTACTCTCGATATTTCCGCCAAACAGAATTTCATCTAGATGACCAGAAATACATTACTGAAATATTACCTGATAGAAGTGAAACGCCCTGTATATGAGATTCAAGCGTTTTTTTTTCAAAATTGCGCGTTTGCTCGGTTACTGTACGGGTATACAGCACCATCAAAGTTGCGTTTGAGAGTTTTCTAGGAATACTACGTCGATAAAGAGAATTATAACTCTCTGGTTATACAGGAACATTTATAGTGGAGTCTTTTATGTTTCGAACGCTTTGCTGTTGTTACGACTCTAGGCTGTTTCCCTTAATCGTAACGCTTGTGTACTGAAAAGATTCTCTTTGGGATATTTTCTATATACAATGATGGATAGCCGTCGTATCGCACTTGAATTGAGAAAAAGCGACTGCATTTTTCTTTCTTTCGTTCAAAAATGTAATTTTGCACAATAGTTTGTGTGTTGCTTTTCAATTCCAGAAAACACGATCGTAAATATATGTACAGTAAACATATTTTGTCACTAAATTGCGATCCTACTCGGTTGACGTTTCGTCACTGTCGTAATATGACGTACGTACTATAAGCCTGAGATTTGTAGTAACTATCATCTCTTTGCTCAAAAAAATCTGCATAGATAATATATGTTACGTAATTTACATCGAACACGCATGTCTTTCTTCAAGTAAATCGCAGTGCTCTATTTTACTTGCAATGTGAAAAAAAATTTTATCTTGACGCTTATAAATTTATAAAAAAAAACTAACGAGCACCGCAAACATTTGTACTTGTCGATACCCGAGAAAAACTCAGTCGCTTACATGAAAAATATACGATTGCGCGTCATTTATTAAAAGTAGATATTCAAATGATAATGAACGTATAAAATAGTATGTATAATTTGATTCGACCTTGTTCACGAAAACAAATTAGAGATTCAATGAACAATTAGTACACGATTTTCTAAAATAATCAATACATGTATATAAAAGAGCTCGAAAATAAAACACGTCACATCGAGTCCTTACGATATAATTTTCAAAAACTATTCGCGATATGAAATACTAAGTCGTTTTCCTAAATAACAATAATATAGATACAAATTAATTATACCTCGAGAATTCCTTTCTAAAATTTATTTGATCGTATTGTAACGATTTCTAAATTCAAAAAAAAAAAACTCGAAAGTTGAGTATATTTGCTGTGCCGATTAAACCAGAGCCTCGGCGTGATAGTGATGATAGTGATGATGTATGTGCTCGTGGACGTGTCTTCGACTGGACGTGGCTGCCACCGCATTTTGCGAGAATTCACGTTCGAGCCAACGCACGACCTGCGCCATCGCTCGAGCCTGGTCTTGCTCCCGCGTGGCGTGTTTCAGCTGATGCTTCTTGCTCGCTCTGCCACATTGCGTATGAACGAATTGCGCGTCATTGCGCTGCAAATTGTTGTGATTGTTGGTAATGGTCTGATGATTAGCCGTTTGTTGATTATTATTCGGAACGAGGTTGACGATGTTGCGATGAACATTGCTGCTACTGTTGGTATGCTGCGGCGTGTCATTGTAGATAGTTGGCGCGATCACGTTACGATTCAGTAATTGCGAATACGTTGCGTAAGTCTGGGGAGAGGAATGTGTCACATTGTTCCTCGGTGTCGTGTGTCGCGTTTTTCTGAGATTCGCCGATCGCGACTTGACCGGCGTTTTGGGAAACGACACGGAATGATGAGTGCTTTCCCGGATTGGTTTGTGATAGTTTGTATTCGCTTGACGAGGCTCCAAAGAGGTGTGACAGTCCTGATTATTATGATTCGAAGTTTCTACATGGGGACTATGAGATGGAATGCGCGATTGTTCGTTTTGATGCCGTTTCCTGTAGACAAAAAAATAGATTCAATTGGCAAATGTATTGAATTGAAGAATTGGGGAATTTAATTAAATAATATTCAAAGATATTCAAAAAAAATTGTAATTATTTATTATGTGTATATAGATACAGTTACTGTATGAAATTTTAATACGCGCTATGATAATTTTACAAAAGCGATCGCAATTAATTTACCTTGATGTATGAAAACTGAGATTATTTTTCTCCATATTGGCCTGAATAATCTCCAGCAGTTGTTGTCTTTGTAGGGCGCCGCTGCGTTTCCTCTGATTCGTCGTAAGAAGCGGCGTTAATGGCGAGAACGCGGGGGAAGTGTCACTATCATCACTCACATCACCCTCCGAGCTGTTTGAATAGGGAGATGGTAAATGGGGCACCGGACCGACTCGTCTACGTAGCTCCTCTTGCTGCACTCGATTCGTTCTGGCGTTCTCGTCGTCGTCCTCACTATGTGTCTCCACTTCTTTTCGTTCAGTCTGCAATGAAAATCGAAATAACGATTAAAACAATCGCAAGCAATAAAACACCAAACGTAACACGAATAATGACGTATTAAATAAAACGTGTAATTTATAAAATGATAGAAAAAGGACACAAATGTATTTTGTTATTTGTATAAAAAATGTACGAAAAAAGAGTTCGTACGTGACCTATTTCCGCTGACATATTTAATTGATATTTTATTATATTTAAAGTAATCGGTTATAAGTTTTTGCTGAATCCAAAATTAAAAATTAATGATCAGATTTAAAAAAAAGGAAACACTTTTGAACATTAAAAAAATAAGATTTTTAAATATTTACATGCAGTAAAGATTAAAAAAAAATGTAAATATTTGAAAAAATTCATTCAAAAATATTTGCTTTTTGGAATCTGACCAACAACAATCTTTAATTTTAGACTCGGCAAAAGATTAGAAAAAAATCGCAAAGCTTAGGTAAGCCATACAGGATCCAATTACCTTAATTAATTTAACATGAGACAACTGCAAAGACAACTTGAATAAAATTAAGAAAATGTTACATACAAATCTTGCGAGAGAAAACTTTCGCAAGAACATTTTATCTCTTTATTCTTCTTATGCCTTCTTCTGCCGCGATTGGTATTCTGAGTCGCGTATCGCGTGCATGGCTCAGATGTCGGAACGGCTGATCGCGGTTGCCGATGTACATACATACATACATAACATACGCAACGTGGTACATACGGAGGAATGTAGGTCTCACCTGACAACGATACCGCGTTGCTCTTCTCCTTCTAGGAACTCTGCTCGCGCCATGCCGAGTAGCGGTGGTAGTGGTGGTGGCGGCGGCTGCTGCTGCTGCATGACTACACGGGGCGGCGTGTTTCAAATGGCAGCAGGACGGATTGTGCTGGTGACCGGGCAACGTAGCAGTCTGTGATGTTTGCGTGGCATTTAGGCAAGTGCCAGCGGCATTGCGCGGCGCCTGGCTGCTGCTGCTGCTGCCCCGCTGATCCGGCGACACCGTCAGTTTCACCTTAATTGTCTTACTACCGCACGGCGGTACTTGTATCGAAGCGCCTAACGTATCGTAAATGGTGGTCACCAGACCAGCTATGTCGTCCTTGGTGATCTTCCCGTGCCCGTCAAAGTCGTACAGAGTGAAAGAGAACTCCTGCCGCCTCCTGTCACCGTCAGCGACCGACACGTCGCACTCGAATTCCTGCAACGAAAACGGGATCGCTCGGATTAAGAAAGAAAGTCATGTCAAGTGCGCGACTCTAATAACTATGGATAACATAATTACATGGTAAAACACTAATCTAATACCAATATTGTACATTCCTTTTTCACTTATATAAATGAAATCAATATTTTCTTGGAAATTCCCATAAATTTAATTAATTTAATTGATAAGATAATTATCGATCTTTCTTATTTTGTTGTAGTTGCTTGAAAGCACTGACATGAAAAAAAGTTACTAAAATCGACTTACTTTCCCATCTAGAATTTACTCACATTTCAAAGTAGAATTTGTTATCTTCAAGATAAACTAAAAATGCACTCGATTAAAAAAATAATTAATATTAACTTAAGCATAAATAAAAACAAAAAATAAAAGAAAAATAAAAAATTATCATTATAACATTATAGTAATTATAACATCCGCTGACTTCTTATAGAGCCATTCAATATCACTTTTCATTTTTAATATCATCGAGAGTTTTGTTTATTTTAAATCTATACTATAAATCAAAGTATTTCACCTCAAAACTAAGCTGTTTCGTTGTACCGCAGGTAGGCTGTTCATCATTATTGGTAGGTCCAGCAGGTACGCCCGAGCTATCAGCCGCGACCTGGGGCGACTCTACGGGCGAGATTAAAATCGGTTGCGACTCCGTCGTCGGTGGTGACGAAACGTTGCAGGTCGTCGGGACGCCCGTAAGCAATTCTTCGGAATCGCTACCTTCTGTATTGGTCCCTACAACTGAACAGGTAAGAAAGATTTATTATGCGGGAATGCAGAGGCTATTAAAGCTTCATTTGATCTACGCAACCGAATCCTTCTTTCACCATCAGGTACAATAAAAGGAGTCAAGATTAGATTAGACCTAATCGTCGTGTTTTTTTTTTCTTTTCAGTCTTAAGAGGAGCAATTATTTCTCGAGATCGTTTTATTAAACATAATCGTGCAAACCTGCGCGATTGGGCGCGGCGCGAGCCAGGAACGCAATCGGGAAGCCGTTCTCCGGTCGCTCGCTTTCCCGTCGCGCACGATCACGATTTCTGCCCTCGGGCAAGACAGGCAGAGGAGCGAATAAAAGGCGGCATTTAACACGCATCGCGGCATCCGCGACCGGTGGCGTGTTTGGTGCACAGGCGGTATTTTTACGCTTCCCCGCGCAGACAGTCACGCGGCGCGACGTTCCACCGGGGAGGAAGCCTTTCGGCGACTGGTATAACCGGGGAGGAAGCAGCTGGAATTCTAACCAGAACCATCGAATCTTGATGCTGCTGAGTTTACGCACCGGCGAAGGCGGCGAAATCTCGACTTTCATCATTTCAGGGAACAGACATCTCGACGCTCGTCGAAAACTGAAAAACAGTTTGCTTTCACGTTTGCTTTCATGATGATCGACATCATGAATACACTCTCCTGTATCTATTGTTTCCGAACGGCTGATAGCTTGACAACAATAATTGAAGGGCTCGAAGCCCTGTAGAAGCCTATCAGCTCCATTTATTTGGTGAAAATAACTTTTCGAGTGTAATATATCAAGTATATTTCATTCTTTTGATATAAAAAATAGCTCCGACAGCTACAAATAAAATGAATCTCTACGTATTTTTCAACGGTTTTCGTAAAATATTTATTAGCATAATATATAATATATATAATACGTTGATAAAGCAGTTTTCTGTTAATACTATAGTAAATTAAAAAAAATAAAGCTGATCGATTCTCTCATTCAATCATTAATTCTACTTCGATTGCCAAACTGCATCTTGTTTTTCGCAACGTCCCACCTTGAATGGCATTTCGACCTACGTCCTGAATTACAAGTTTCGATTTTATCGTTAACTATTGTGTAATAGGCTGTAAACTCGTTCTACCTAATAAACACAAAGCACGAATGTATGTACGATAGACGTGGCTGTTAAAACTCTGACGAAGACGCATACATTTCAATGTGTTACATGCAGAAGTGTGCACAAGAAATACACAAATCCTCCGACATTTGATGTTTATTATTAGTATACGCGAAAATTGACGAACATTCGTGAAAATTACAACTTGCTGGAACACATTACAAATCTGTCTTCTGAAATTGTGCGAAGAAAGAAATACGTCACAATATTAATCTGTTATCAGTTTATCAATGTTTCCTGTTATACTAATTGTAAGATTATTTACAATCTATTATTGACTTTGTACATATATATCATTTGTAAAGTTAATAGCTTATTCTAAAAAATTCACGATAAATGAATAACTTTAATAACGATCTCAGAACGCAACTAATGAATTATACAAGAATAATTGAGACTCATGGGTCATCTCACGTATCGATCTTCAAAGATTTATCATGTTGTCGCATTATTAAATATTGTCACAAATTTCATGAAATTAAACATAACAGAAGTATATAATTATTATTTATTTATTAAAAAATATAAATTACTGAATAAAGTTTGAAAAATATCTATCTATCTATCTATTTAATTAATTTTTAAACGAGCTTTCTTTTTAATAATTAAAATGTACTTTTCATGAAAACATCCTTGCTCCCATTTTTACTTATTAATAATTAAAAAAAGACGAGTGTTAATTAGTACGTATAATCTGAACAATTTTATTGTCTGCATATTTGAGATTCGTCGGATTCGTGACGGGAAATTGAAGAATTGTGAGTAAGAAGCTTCTCTCGAGTAATTTTGTTGTCACTAAACGCACGCACCGCAATTTCCGCGCTATTTTCAACGACGCGCTACGAGACAAGCGTACAGACTATAGACACAAGCCGAAAGCTAAGAAAAGTGTAAGTGTGATGTAAGACCACGTGGTATCTGCTTCGATAATATCTTGGCATTATCCACGACGGTCATTCCTTTGCGGCGGCACGATTGATCGTACAGACGCCACCGCTCATCACATTCTTTTTTTTCCATATTGTTTTTTCCGTCGAACCTTTCCCTTTCCCTCCCGCAACCTGCATCACTCTTTAACTACTTCTCTGGGTTTTCTCAGGTATATCGGACTGTCGTCTTTTACCTGAGTATGAAACTTAGGTACTTAAACTTTATCGAGAAATACACAATAGAATGCAAATGGAAAGGAGATATTTTATCATTATTATGATAAGTCAAGACTTGATTATTTATTTCATTTATTATTTGTATTTTAATTATTTGAAAAGAACATCTCATTTAAAAATCAATTATACCTCGAAGTTTTTCTTTTTACGTTTCTAAAACTCGATAAGTTTCTAAAACCTGCTTTCTAGGAAATATACCTGATAAGAAAATGATCTAAGAGCAGCTTTACTGATACGACAGTTTTCTTCGGATTATCTCGACTGGTGTATTTTAATCGCGGCATTCTTCAAATAAAACTTACAAAAAACTTATCATGTTGACAGGCGAAATATATAAATTGAAATAACCGGTATTTTAATATATAAGTTAAATGTTAATGTAAGAATTATATTATATCTTCTGCAAATATCCGATATCAGTAAAATTCTTTAAGGCGAATTGAGTTTTGCGTAACGTCTATATGATAATTGTTCTTTTCATTAATTCACGTTATTAATATACTTAAAAAATATTTCGTAAACGCGATTCATTATGTTGTAATTACACCCAATAAATACACAGTGAATGCAAAATATAATCGTACAGAGAAGATTTTTATTTAAAAAAGTCTTATTTGTAAAAAAATAAACATTAATTAACAATTTATTAACAATGAGAATGTCCTGTCTTAAAATAAGTAAAAGAATTTTGCAAAAATAGCTGTTCGTAATTTTAGACGCTACATTTCTCGACTGTATTTCTTGTATATCCAAATAATACAATTTTTTATTCTTGGTTATTATTAAGATAATATATTTCAATTATTAACGTTTTAGGTAAAATAATTTAAAAAAATATATATTTCATTCGTTATTAATAAATTACTAATTAACGTTTATACTTCCTAAAAATAAAATTTTTTTTAAATGCCTTCTTTGCACGAATATTTTTTGCATTCATTGTAATCAATTGTGCAATTTGAAAATATATGAGGTTTACGAACGAATCATTAAACTAATGAACTGTGTTGTACATTATTATCAGAAAAAGATTAAATCTAGTTAAATAACAAGGATATATTTAATTAAATATTATTTCACCTACGAAAGGAAATATGAGAAGAATGACTAGAATTTTTTTAGATATCTCTAAATAAGTCAGGGATGCTTTTCATTTAATGACACAATTCGACACAAGTGTCGTTCTATCTTTGTTACTCTCTGAACGTAAAATACCAGGAAAGATAGAATGTTCGTGTCGATTTGTGTCATTAAATATAAAGCACAGATCTGGAAAATTTCATTGGAAAAAATGTAGTAAATTTCACATTTTACTGTGCCGGATTTTATCCAATAAAATAAATTAAAAATTATAAAAATGATTAATTTATAATACTAAAATATATTTAAAAGTAAAAAGATAATTTTACTTTTTCTTTAAAGACCAGTTTTTCCGGCTTTTTCAGAAAATGCCTATTTTTCCAGAAAATACTGGGTTTTACGGTTCACTGGCATGGATGTTACCCAAAAAATGTGGAATTTTGCCAACTCTGAAATAAACCAAGTATCAGTCAAACATGTATGCGATCTCGCATTATTTATATTTTTACTGCCAGTTTGTTAAAATCAAAGATTCGTCTGAGAAGTTAGCAGAGATATTGACAAAGACTTGAATCATTGTGCATTTTTTCCTTTTTTCACGGTCAATTCGGACACAACCCGAGAATCTCAATATCGCAGCGTGCGTCCCGAAAAGAAGGAGCGTTCATTACCAGAAAAGGGTCTGTAGCCAGCGAGGAACCTTGCTCGCCACCACTTTACCAATCCGGTAGCCATGGGACCTTCATGCGTGCATGGGTACGTTCGTGCGTGCGTGCGTGCGTGACGTGCGTGTATGCGGGCGCGATCGCCGTGATCCCTCTACACTTTTAACTCCCCGCTCTTGAATCGGCGGCACACTTTGTTCCTCCTCCGTAACTACCGACACGCCGCCCTGGATGCATACGACTATATACGAGGTATTCGTGCGACGTCCCTCGCAACTTCCGGTTAGGCGCAGCTCCCCGCAGAAACAATCCTCTCCGCACCCCTACACGGTCGATTTGTTATCCAACGGTGAGATCCATAAATCATCAATCACGAGGGCCACAAACGTGCGTACTTGGGTCGACGGTACGTACGGACCATCAAAATTCCAAGCGAGATAGGATCGCCGTCGCCGCCGTCATAAACGCACACTGTACGCACGTGCTTGCCGCGATTGCCGCGATTGCCGCGAAGCGTACCGAGCGAGTCCGACGAATAGATGTATACTCGCGAGAGTTACGAGCGGACGACAGTCTCTCTCTTCACGACACTCGAGAACGTCGCGTTCAACTGCCGGTGGAACTGATGGAACTGATGGAAGGACAGTGCGTTTTTGCCGCTCCACGCATGGAGGCAAACTGCGAGGCGAATCGCACGGACACGAGGTACGGAGTGAACCACCTCCTCGTCCACCACCACCGCGCCTCTCAGGCTCTTACTCCATGCAGGTACAAACCCGCCTCTTTCGCGGTTCGGACACGACTACGGACGCTCGTCCTCGCCTAAAAGCACGTTCCCCGTAATTCCCCTACCTACCCGCGCGCGCCATACCACCACTCTACGTCTCTACCACCGTCACTGTCGGCAGTGTCGGCACGGCACCATCGTCGCAGTACTCGCAGCAGCAGCAGCAGCAGCAGCCACCATCGTACCATCCACTATCCAGTCAGCCAGGCAAGGCAGCCTGCCCTGCCAGTCTGTTCTGCCAGTATTCCTCGTTTCGTCGTCGCTCTGCGCTCTGTGCTTTTCGCTCAGTGCCGAGCCGAGGCGGCGAGGATACCCGGACTCCAAAGGTAGGAGGCAGCGGCGGCGGCGGCGGCGACGGCGGCGGCTCTTCAACCTCTACCTACCTACTCTCCTCCTCTTCTTCTCTTATTTTCTCTTTCTCCTTTGCATACCCGTTCGCCAGAGAGCCAACGCTGCTGTCTTCCTACAAGAATCTCGCGGTATGAACTGTATGAAGCCCCGTTTACACGACCCAGAATTGTAACAGTACTCTGTGTCCATATAATTATAGTACGCGCACCACATACGCAACGTTTCTTTTTTTAATTCATATATATGAAAAGTTTCCTTATTTTTCCTTAAAAGCTTTCCTTATTTTTCTATGAAACTTCTCTAGAAATTAAATATATAATAATTTAAAGTCTAGTTTTGATTTTTTTTTTTTGCAAATTAAAAATAAAAGGATCCTTTTTAAAAGTTTTAATGATTATATTAAAGAGTAATTTAATTCGATTCGTAGACTAATTATAAATAGCGGGGACGAGCTTAACGATGAGGAAGGATTAACTTGATGCTATTACTCCGAGTTTCGATGCGAGAAGAGACGACGCCGTCAATCTCGGAGATTAACGCGAAACTCTCTGCTGATCGTCACGTTCGCCGAGTGACAATCGACCTTCATTACTTTCCGGTACATCAAATTAGATTACTTTCCGGAAAATCGATTGCGTTGGCTTCGTATGTGTTCGATCAGGATTGTCACGTAAATTCCTCATCTTAACATTCTATAATTTTTCCCTGATTTCCGAACAAGATTTTATGAACAATAAGAATTTTAGTTTAGATCGTACGTGTTAGAACACAATTAATATTAGAAATTAAATGCCTATAACAGTCGAAGCTGAATCTTTAATGTTTAAATAATTCAATATGAATTATATATATTTAATACTATATACATTGTTAGAAATACTTTGTTTACATGTAAATGAAGCTCATGGTTGTAAACGAAATTAAAAGTAATGAATGATTTTTTTTTAACTGAAAATTAAGTTACAGTAATTTAGTTAAATAGAAACTTGTATATTAAATTTCACAAATTTTCGTGAAAAATACATTAAATGTCATGAAATTTTTAACAATGTATGTACATGCATACCAAGATTTTATGATTTTCTTTTTAATAATATTAAAAATTTTTTTCTTTTTTTGTCCTTATTTGGAAACCATCACATAACATACGTTTTCCACTGAAAAAACTTGTGCAACACTGGTGCATACTTGAGTGCAATTGAATGCAAATCGATTTACATATTTTCATTGTTAATAAATAATTTAACTCTTTTAACTACATATTCTTTGTTGTCACGATAACCTCATAATCTGAAAAGGATTAAATTGTATATTACGTACCAAAAATATGTGAATCCATTTGCACTAATTTTTCCGGTGGAAAACGTTATTTCTGTAGATCAGTTCTTTTTAACTGAATTTTTGGCACATGTCAATCATCTTTTCTCTTTCCTTCTCCAATATGAAAAGAAAAAGATAAACCATGCAAGAAATTCAGCTAAAAAAGACGAACTTTATGTGACGTCATATACACCCCAATTTTCGTTAAACAAGATTATGAGACATTCTCTTAAATTATTGTTTCATTGATTAATTCACAATCTGACGTTCAACCTTTTCACCAACGGCGATAAATGAGGAAAAAAGTTAGATATACTTCTTCTGACATAAAATATGACGCTATTTATCTCGTGATCGAAAAATTGACCTGAATTATAGTAATCACGCGTTATAGTAATCACCCGAATTTAACGACGGTGCACGAAGATCGATAACCAAAAGATCGAATTCGTTATTTTGCTCTCGTCCCGCGCGAGTATTCGCGCGGTAAATAAGCTGATCCCGTTCCCGCGTGTGTAAAATTACACGTAGAGAAACTTAATCGCACGATTGTTATTAAAAAATAAAAACAAAGAGAAAGAGGAAACCCTAAACTTCCGGTCTGTTTCCGTTGTAAGAATCGATACCCTCGTCATTGAGATCACTTCGGTGTTTACGTCGACGACACGCACGTCATCGTTTACAAACGCGCGGTTGTGTTGTTTCGACGCTTCAATGAATCACGAGTCAGACGGGGAGATGAAAGACAGTGACGGGGGTAGAGAGAAAAGGGGGAGAGAGAGAGAGAGAGAGAGAGGGAGGGAGGGAGGGAGGGAAAGAGAAAAGGGGAGAGCGGGGATGGTGGGTGACAGGCAAATTAGAGAAATGCGCTCCGATTTCGCATTCTTATACTCTTTTCATCGAGATATTCTTTATTTACATTGCTTCACCGAGAGACCTGCTCGGCTGAGTGCTGCGCAATACTACTCGGAAAGTCCGTCCGTGTCAAAACGGTGATACTCTTTTTGGAGACTGTACCCGCACGCTATTATCTCCTAGCGGTGTTTCAGAAGAAACATAGGCGTCGCCGCCGCCGAAGGAGTCCCAGCTTGTGTGTTTCAGGATACCTTTCATCTATACATCGACGATTACCTTCCATCCCTCATCCATTCGTCTCTACTCTCCTTCTTCTCCCTAATACTAATGCGCCGTGCGCTACTGTTAGCAACACGCTCGATCGAAATAAAACAAAAAAAAAAGGAAGAGAAACAATTAACTTGAACAAAAACACGACAGGCCTCCTTTGTATGCAACGTCCCGCGCGCTGGCTGCGTAAGCGCGAAATTAAATATTATACGTCGCGAGATATAGGTACATATATACTGACACCTCTACGCTTGTACATAGTCCCTCGTCAGTCCCTTCTCACGTTCTATGGTGTAATATGATTTCAAAAAATAAAATATCAAGTGAATCTTGAACCTTCAAACGTGGCTTTTATCTGGAGAACAATCGTGTAACTTTTACCCTAAGGAATCGTGAAAAGTGAAAATTTTTTTGTATATACGTACATAAAAATTGTCATTTTTCACGCTTTCGCTCGGGAGAAAAAGTTACATGGATCGCAATTGAATTCTAGCTCGTGTGACGAATAAGAAAAAGGAAAAAATAATTTAGAAAATCAATTATAGTTACACACTTTTGTAAAGAAAGTTAATTTCGTTAATAACAATAAGACAAATAAAGACAATTTCTTTGATAAATATAATATCTTCCGAAGAAAAGAAATATTACAATATTTTAATGTCAATAGTAATTTACATTACTATGTCAAATGGATTTCTCAATAAAATGTTCAAAATTTCTGAATTAGGACGAAAATATAGAAAATTAAAAAATACCTTTGATGTGTCAGGGAAAAAGTTATGAAATTTTGGGATAAAGAATTTATTACGACTCTCATACCCTTCACTTAACATAAAATACATTCAATCTTGATTCGAGGTATTTTAATCAAATGCGTTTCCTTTATATTCTAAATATATTCTAAAAACCAACGAAATTTGAAACGTATCGATGGAATACTCACGGAGTTGTCATATCTTAAAATGGGTTGTACAGTCCGGATCGTACGGCGGAAATGTTTGCTGACGCAGCACAGATTCTCCGAGAAAGAGAAAGAGAAAGAGAAGAAGAAAGAAAGGGAGGCGAGTAAATATCGCGTAATTCCGTCGTTTGGAATTTTCTATTCCCCAGGGGGCGAGCCCCCGAATGGCGACGCCATTGAACGACCGGCCGGTCGGTCGGTCGGTCGGTCTTCCCGAAGCATCCCCCTCACACTCCCTATACAGAAAGGCTCTCTACCCGAACCCGCCATGCCACGCTGCGGCGTGCTGCGCCGTGCCGTGCCATCCTCAGCCGAGTAGCGTGGCTAGTTGTTTCTTTTCTTTATTCCTTTGTCGGAAAGTCGGCGGCAAGTCTCGTTTTTAAGAGGCGGCAGAGAGAGAAAGAGAGAGAGAGAGAGAGAGAGAGAGAGTTGGGTGAACGATGAGCGGAGTGGCGCGGCAAGGGGAGGATAGAGGCAAAAGGGAAACGGCGGCGAGCCTGCGGTGGTTGCGCGGGGAGGTTCGGAGGGAGCAGGATGGTGGCTCGGTGCGGCTCGGATAGGGGCTTGAAGGGGGGCAGAAGGGAGCACCGCGCCGCGCGACGCGCTGACTGTTCGCCGGTAAGGGGAAATAAAACGCGCGGCTCAAAAACGCGGGTACAGACTAACCTCGAAATAACGCCGGCAACATGCACGAATTCTCTCTCCTTTTCTCTCACCCTCGCCTTCTTCTCTTTCCCCCTCCCCCTCCCCCTCTCTCTCTTTCTCTCTCTCCGTGTTGAATTCAAGTCATCTATTAATAATAAACTATTTCCAGATGCGTCTTGTGCCACCATCAAGGAACACGCTCTCTTTCTAATTTCGCCTAAGCGCTTTGATCTCGCCAGTGATCACCTGTGCATCAGATAAAGCGCAAAAAGAAATCAAAACCGATTATAATTCGGGGACGTTCGATTCATATTAGTCACATCAGTCAACGTATTTTTAATCCCTTAGCGGACAAATGCTTGTCTCGAATGTATCGGAAATTAAACTCGATGGTATTATGTCGATTTTAATTATCTGGTTGCAAAAAGAAGAGACAGAATCCGTGAATCCGTGTATCCGCGACGTCAGCGTCGCTAATTACATGATAGGGGGATGAAACTTATTGTCATGCCTCGTAAAGAACAAAAGCTTACAGTAACGTTTGCAACGTTGCTGGAATGATCTGTGCTATATGAGATGAGTCGTAGGGTTACTCGATTGTACTCTTCGAAAGAGAGTCACCCTTTTTAAGGTCATACTTGTAAGGTCTAATTGTACATTTATCAAAATTATACTAATAAGAATTGTCAATAAGAATTATTTTTTGTCCTAGAAATTTTACTTTATTAAATACCTACATTTAAAGCATAAAAAATATCTCTTCCATCGTTTTTTTTTAAATGTTCATTATATATTCTTTTCTCGTGATTAGCTGCATTTAGCAAAAGACGCAGCTCTGCGATTGGTTTATGCATTTAGATTCAGTGAGGAACTAAGAGCAAAATCAATTATATTAGAATTTTACGATAATTGCAAAACTGCGTTTTCCGCTGAACACAGCCATACATTCGAGTACGGTAATCCTAGCGGATCGCAGGATGTCATCCGGTCGACCGGTCGATCGATGATGTCGGCCGGCTGATTGTCACGAGCATTTCGCACGATCGCGTCGATTAGACGGTAACGGCGTCAAAAGGGCGAGGTAAATATTTATCGCGAGAGAGGGACGATTTGAGGAGGGGGCGGGAAGAGGAGAGGTCGCGAGATGGACGGAGGCCTCCGAGACGCGCCGGACAGGACAGGATACGGAGAAGGCTATAATACAGTTTTGCCGCGAGCGAACGCGGCGAGAGAGCGACTCGTCGGCCAACCGGCGTCGGTCGGTTTTGCTTGGACTCTCTCGGCGCGGTTTGCCGGATGATACCGGCGGGAAAAAGGAAGAAAGAACGAGAGGGTAGGAGACGGTGGAGGACTACGGCGAAGAGACGTTGGAGCGGAGGAACGAACGAACGAACAAACGGACGAACGAACGGACGAACGAACGACCGAACGAACGAACGAACGAACGGTGGAACCTTGGTCGTGTTACGGCGCGGGGAAAAGGAGGAAACGGCCGGTGCGTTTGATCTCAGCCGCGGGCGCCGACAAAGCGAACGTTCGTCCACTCTCCTACAACGGCGGACCGTCCCTTGGGTGCGCGCGCGAGAATCGCATCCATGTGTTGACCGAGAAAGAGAGGAAAGCTAAACGAACGGTAGAGATAGATAGATAAATAGAGAGAGGGAGGTTGAACGAGCGAGTAATGAGCGAGAGCAAGAAAGACGCGAAGCGGAAAGAAGAGAGAGAGAGCGAGCGGTACGGCAAAGGACCGCGCAAAGAGCGAGAAGGATAGACGGAATCGGGGTGGCTGAAGTGAAAGAGAGAGAAGTCGATGAAAAGGAGGAAGATCGTATCCCGGTGATGGAAAGAGGGTTCGAGGGGGCACGAGGGATCCGTTCCACGATTCATCGTGTTGTTGCGCTCGCTCTAGCATGGCGTTTCGCCACGCCACTCCCTCGTGGCGGTGCGGTGGTACCCACACACAACACACACACACACACACACACATACACACACCACACATGCGATGCACGCGCGCATCATCGGGTTTGCTATTAATAAATAATGCTCTCTGTAGTCCGCATTACAACTAAGATTCCTTCCCACACTATCATCATAGTTGTGTTGTCGTCGTCGCGGGGATGTATTCTCGATTTCGAATAACTCGACCGCTCGTGAACTCCGTTCTCTCTTTCTGTCCCATTCTGTCCCCGATCGACACGATGGACATGCGGTCTGTCGGTCTTGTGACATCGCGGAGGGACGCATTGATGTTCACGGCCTCTTTTCCCAATGTGTTGGATCTATACGTGTGAGCGCGTTTCGTGGGATCGCCACGAAGGAGAAACGCGTCAATTATTTCGAGAAAAAGTTGCACCGGAGAAAACAGTGAGATAAAGAGAGAGAAACGAATTTCCCGAGATTCAGCAGTGATGATGTTTGTGACCTGATGAGAACTTTCTTCTTTTCACGATATTACTGAATTCATAATGACATGTTGACTCGTCTTTAATACAATAATATCAAGTAATTGCACATTAAACGATGTAATGCCATTTTAATGTATTTGCGTATGCATTAAAATTGCATTATCGCGTCCTTTATTCTCTACCCGTTTTCTCATAAAGTCGTTGTTTGAAAAATGTCGCAGGAACTGATAAATTCAAGTAATAAAAACAATGAGTGTCAAAGCTGATCAAATATTCAATCTTTGTATATTCTCTACATTCAATATTAGAAGACTATTCTCTTTAGTTGAACTTCTTGCACTTTATTTTTTTTTCTTTTTCGTTCTACATTGGAGAGGAAATTTCATTTCAGCATTTTCAGTTTTTCAAACTAGAATGTGTGAAACTTATATTTTATACTATAATATTCTATACTATAATCGATAATAATGTCCGCTTAATTATCGCCTAGATAGACCGTCACGTAATTATACGCATTTAATTCGCGGACGCAAAAATAATCGAATTACAAAATTCCCGGACGATCGATAACCCGACGATAACCAAATAACGTGAAACGTAAATGATAAGAGAATGCCTTTGAAGTCCCCGGTTTCCGCGCCCAATAAACCGACAAAAGCAACCGCAGCGTATTATAAATTACGGTATTCATTAGGAAGGCAATAGTTGCGCGCGGCGCAATAAGAGAGGCATTAAGCCCAAGAACCCGCTGTATATATGTCTACGTGGTACGTATCAGAACAAAAAAGAAAAGGGAAGAAAAAAAGAATTAGAGAAACGTCGAATTAACGCGAATGATTCGAGCGCGGCTTCCTCGAAAGTAATCGGGATCGGCGATAGAGAGCCTGCGATAGCGCGGCGAAAAGTCCAAGAGGCATATATTTCTTTATGGCGACACCGAGACATCGTGGTGCTCGATCGACCACACTCCACGACGAAGAGTGTTTTCGTTCATTGAGGACCTTGTGTTCGTTTTATTCCGGCCGCGGAACACGACCGTGGTCGATTGGACCGTTGCCCGGTCGAAGAAGAAAAATAGAACGGCGAGAGAAAAAGAAGCGAACGATATTCGTGGAAGATTTTTCTAAAAGCGATCGCGATAAAAACACAGAACTCTCGGAATTATCGAGCGCTTTAATGTGAAGAGGAGGGGAGGGGGAGGGGGGAGGGGGAGGTGCGTGTGTTCGCCGTAAAATGCGAACTGATTCATCACCTTTGGCACGTATATTGATTAAAGAAATGAAATATGGATATACCGATAGATAAACATGAATTTTCGAAAGTTGATACTTTTTGAAATGTGTTAAATTATTTATTTTAGAAAAATTTTGTAGTTTTTAGATATAATTAGGACTTGAAGATAAACGATTTTAAAAGAACATTTAACTTTTAAACTGATAAAATTTGTTAAATTCAACGAAAACACGGTAAATAATTGTATGTTCGGAATCTCTTTTCCATAATACGTTTAATTTTTTTCTCCGCGTCAAAGAACGTTGTTTGTGATACATTACGATAATTCTAGTGGTTCCATCTGACGGTTGAATTTGTAATCCGGTATGCCGACATACAGTTACATGCAGGTTGGATGATTTTTACGCGTAAAAAAATATAATTTTTTGAAAAAAAAATATATGAAATTTTTTTATTGTGTCAATTAGAAAGAAAATATATTGATAAGATTACTAATTTTTAATTCAATAATGGAAATATGTTACTTATTTGAAGATATGTCTTTGCAAAAAATTCATTGAATTATACTTGAACATATAGTACAAATATGACGAAATCGTAATTTCCTTAAGATTAACAATGTTTTCATTAAAATCATTGTGTGTTACTAATGACAAAGACTTATGTACAAGGAAACCGTCGGATTGCTTCTCACCGATTTCGTTGGACTTTGGATATGTTGTGGAGCATAAGAAATATTAAATTCAATATTTCCTTGTTAAATCATAAAACATTATTTTGAAATTATAAGTCTATCTACTAAGATCCACAATATTCCATTGAATACGCAAACATTGGCTGCGTTCAGCAAAAAAAGCAGCTTTGCAACTGTTGTAAAATTCTTAAATTAATTTATATAATTTGTTTAAATTCAATGAGGAACTAACCCAGACAACACAGAATATTTATGACAAATATTTATTAATATTCATTTTTTGAAATGTTGTATAGATATTTTATACATATTTCATATAAAGCTTTATTCGAAATATTATTAAAATAGATTAAACAAGTTATGTAATATTTATGATAAATATAAGTAAATATTTCTAATAAATATCTTTTACTTGAATTATAATGTCTCATTAAGTATTTTCATAGCATTTATTATATATACAACATTTACAATAAATATTTATAATAAATGTTTATGATCTGCGCAATCTAAGACCAAAAATATTTACAAAATGTTCAAAATAAATCTTATAAATATTTATAAATATTTTGTAAATATTGTATGTTGTCTGGGAAGGGCAAGATCATATTAAAGATTTTTACAACAGTTGCAAAGCTACTTTTTCTGCTGAACGCATTGAATACGATGCGAAGCAAGGAAATCATTTGTTTTGTAGAGCTGGAAAAAAGAGCGCCGTAACCAGTGCGACATTTATTGACCTTTCATACACTGAATGTATGCGTATATACCGTATATACGCGTATGGCTGCGTGGCGATGAACCGTGACATAAATTACAATAATTCCGCGTCGGCCGCCGGCTCACGGCGTCCTGTAATTCGTTGCTTAATGATAGCGGCAACCGTCGAAGCGATTCGCGTAATTTCGCGATACCGGTTCGTTCAAAACTCTAAACCGGTATTACGACGACAAATTACCTTGAGAATGAAATAGAGAGGGAGAAGGAAGAAAAGGAAGATCCTAATCGATTTTAATAATACGAATCGCTTTTTGCGTATTATTCGTAAATTGTATATAATGCGTCATATGTGCTAACGTCATTCATGAATCAAAATCTCCGTTTCACCTACAGTTGATTGTGTCAATAGAATTCAATTGGACACCGGATGAGCGGAGGTTGCGTGTCAATAAATTGCTATATAAGGAAACGACGCTGCGATGACGGCTTATTAGCTAAGTGCAGTTTTTCCCCGTTAATGATCGTGGCTCCTGGCTCTTCTTCAGATGCTATTAGCAATATTACTGTAAGTCTTTGAATGAAGTTGCGATCCACGGATTTAAAAGATGTTTATCGATTAAATTGTGTAATTAAAAATATTATATATTTTTTTTTCTTGATGCAAATTAAAAAATTTTTTAAAGTTTATACATTTGTAAAATTTATGTTTAAGATGTAGTTTACATAATTCATAATTTGTGCGCAAAATCTATCCGCTATCTATGTGATAATATTTTTCGTAATAATAAGTCTTTTTTATTGTTTCAAGTTACTTATTGGCAATATTATTAAAATGACGATCATTTTAATTTGTGACGTTATTATTTTCAGTTAATGATTGCATTTCAAAACTGACAGTAAACGGAATGCAATTTGTATAACTAAAAAGTGTATTTATAATTTTTATATAATTATTATTAAACAAGATCTAAGTTTTAATTATATTGATCATTTCTTTACTTATTTGATTTATTTCCTTTAAACAATAGAAAATGAAGATACTATTGGTCGCTGTTGCATCGCTCGTAGTCATCGAGATTGAAGCTCATCCAGGATGGTCGACTTATCCTGGCTTCCAAGATCGAAGAGGAAACAATCCTGGTCACGGATGGGGATATCCACAACGAATTGAGCAGCAAAACAATAAACTTAATACTGACATCGAATGGGTATGCCAAAATCCAAGGACAAACGACATAGTACGTACTTATACAAGAATCGCAACAATTTTGAAATCCTCAAATGTAAATATTTTTGTAAAGAATCAATCTTTTATGTATCGAAAAACTTTTCGAATAATCATAATCATCTATATGTATATACCAGTAATAATTTTCCAAGATTAAAAAAATTTTTTCGTACAACTTCTAGTCGTCAAAAAATTAAAGAGCGAAAAAATAGTTAATTTTTTGACACTAAAATTTGTGCAAAAAAATTTAATGTAAGTTATATAATATATGTTCTTATAAAATGCAAATATATTATAAAAGTTGAAATACATTTCGTGTTTTGTAGATGATTATTGCCTCCGATAACACACGACATACACCGCAACAAAATTCTGATAGGGAATCATGGTGGCAGTGGCATAATGTTCCACCAGGGCACCAATGGCAGCATCATCAACATGGAAATCGTTGGAACAAACCAATCATTATCATTCAAGAAACTCCAAACACTGATAACAATTATACGCCACTTCCAACAACATCGAAAACTCCTAATAACGTTGATGAACAAACAAATTCTCCGCCTTATCATGGTGGAGAAGGTTCTATCGATATTAGAGGCGGGCCAATAGAATAATCTATTTTTATACTTTTTATTTAATTATATTGACATATATATAATGCATATTCTATATATATATATATATATAGTATATTGGGTGGATCCATATATTCATTCGGTTTTTGTTAATAGTGCAAAAACGGAGAATCATATCATTGATTAAAATTCATTCTTTGTATGAAAAAAACTTGTTTCATTTTACCTTCAAAAACCGAACGAATATATGGATCCACCGAATACTATTAGGTGTTGGAATTAATTCGTAGCGTTTTACAAGTGATGGGAAGTACTTTCATTAATGTATTTTTTAATGCTCATGTGAAATAAATAACATTCTTTTATTAAAAAACGCTACGAATTAATTCCAACACCTAATATATATAAATTAAATAATATGGTTATTTAACTTTTTATGAATCTCATAAATTGTTTCTTGTTTATGTTTAAATAATGTATAATATCGATTTTCATAATTATAATATCGATTTTCTACAGAAGCCACGCTGTGTTATACATTAATTTTTAATAATTAATAAATTTTAAATAAATAATTAATTAGTTATTTAAAAAATGTTAATAAATATTAGAAAAATATAATATTAAAATTATAGCTTATTATAATTAGTCTTAACATGTAGATAGAAGAAGAAACATGTTTATACATATATACATATATACTTTTTTCATTTATGTAGGTCACAAATTGTAACTTTAAAAATTTTGAATAATTATATTTAGATATCTGTATATTATATTTAGATATTTATATATTATATTATATAAAGTATGATAATGTTCCATTATTTGCAATAAAAATTTTTCAATACGTTATATGTATCATGCTTTAATCCCGAAACGCAATATAGTAGACTGTAGCACAGATTTTTTGCATAACACATAATTAATAAAAAAATTCAAATAAAAAAATCAACCAATCAGAATTCTTCATTTCTTTTCTTTCCAAATATGAAATAGAAAACTTAGATTAAAATTGATTTTCTTATGCGTTATGTAAAGATACTTCGACCTTAGTCCGATCGGCTTGTAATCAGCAAGGTTGAACATGTATTAAACATAATATATCATACATGGTTTTTTTATTTATAATACCATGTATTATACGTATTTTTTTATAGGTTTTATACGTATTATACATAATACACAAATGTATTATACACATGTAAGAAATGTAAGAAATTATTCGCAGTTCTAAATTACCCGACTCTGATCAGACGGTTAGTATGATATATTATAGGCTTTAGGGAGACTCAGAAAATCAGAAAGCAGAAAAGCAGAAGCTAATCAGAACTCACGCTGCTAATAGGCACTCTTCTATTTTCTTTTCAATGCGAGTTTTGATTGGTTTCTTTTCTGCTTTCTGCTTTCCTGTCAAGGTGTGAACTGTCCTTTAAGCTTTATTGTGGCTGTGTTCTAAAATTTACTGTCAGCACTGAAAATCTATAGTTTACGTTACGTGCATTATACATTGTCAGCACTGACAGTGAATTTTGGAACATAGCCTATATCTATGTTTCGGGAACGCAGTCTATATTATTCTAAATCTAATATAATAGAAGACGATCCTTTACAGTTTACAAGTTTACACTTTATTACTTCCATTGTAAACGGCTCTTTAAATACTGACGATAGTACTTTTGCATGATTATAGACATTGCAAAATTTGCATATTTGTAGTGCATTACCAGTGATTGCCAGTACTGGATGTATTTTCTGTCGGAGTTTCTGGTATTGGATTAGTACTGAGCAGTGTTAGTTTATTCCAGTTTATCCGCGAATGCGAAAATATGGCAAGTTCGTCACGGTAAGCTTCACGAAAAATGAATATTACTTTCGAATGTTGATCGTCGAAAACAATCGTCACGAGTCACGTTTAATATTTATCTTATTATCGCAACTGAAGTAAGGTTAAGATTACATATAATTATACAGTTTTATTTACTATTTAGGGAACACTTTATTAACATAGGAATAAATTAATCGTCATAAGGTTAATCTGTGATAAAAATAAATATAATCTTAATAGTTAACTCAAAATTAACGATTGTAAAATTATGTTAAGCTTCGATATAATGTTAATAATTAGAAATAAAAGAATGAACAATTTATTTGTCTGTTGACATTGGCAGAAACATGTTATAGATTTGTTTGAACTTAAGATTTATCTAAATACGAATTATTCGTACGAATTATTCGTAAAAATGAAATATTTATTCTTACAGAAATGCTACAAATAAGGTTTGTTGTTATGCACATCCAGATGCCCCACTTATAGAAGATTATAGGGCAGGAGATCAGATTTGTTCAGAATGTGGATTAGTTGTGGGAGACAGGTAAAGCAGTCACAGATACAAGTATAGATCTCCAATAAATTTGACACATTCATACATTTTTTATGTCTTAACAGAGTGATAGATGTAGGTTCAGAATGGAGGACGTTCAGCAATGAAAAATCAGGAGTGGATCCATCACGTGTTGGTGGTCCAGAGAATCCACTCCTCAACAGTGCAGATTTGTCTACAATGATAGGACCAGGAACAGGAGCCGCATCTTTTGATGGCTTTGGTACTGCCAAGTATCAAAATCGACGTACAGTTAGTATTCAATTTCTTATTACTTTATATGATAAAGTCATTGCTAAAAAAAATTTTTTTTTCAGATGAGTAGTTCTGACAGAACTTTACTTAATGCGTTTCGCGAGATTAATGGTATGGCAGATCGTATCAATTTACCGAAAACTATTGTGGACAGAGCTAATACGTTGTTCAAGCAAGTGCACGATGGCAAAAATCTGAAAGGTCGTGCAAACGATGCAATTGCTTCTGCATGTTTGTACATCGCTTGTCGACAGGAAGGAGTGCCACGTACATTTAAAGAGATTTGTGCAGTCAGCAAGATAAGCAAGAAAGAAATTGGTCGATGCTTTAAGTTGATTCTCAAGGCTCTTGAAACCAGTGTAGATCTTATTACAACTGGTGATTTCATGTCCCGATTCTGTTCCAATCTTGGCCTTCCTAATATGGTACAGAGAGCCGCCACACATATTGCTAGGAAAGCCGTGGAAATTGACATTGTACCTGGAAGATCGCCCATCTCTGTTGCCGCTGCAGCAATTTATATGGCATCACAGGTATGTGAAATCATGGTACATTCTATAATTAAATAGGCACTATTTTATTTTCATGCATTCTTATCTTACACAGGCATCGGAAGACAAGAGATCACAAAAGGAGATTGGAGATACTGCTGGTGTTGCAGATGTCACAATCCGACAATCGTATAAATTGATGTATCCGCATGCAAGCCAGCTCTTCCCGGAAGATTTCCGATTTGCCACTCCAATCGATCAGTTACCACAAATGTAAAGCCAAAAAGGCTTTACTTTCTTCTTCCGAAATATATTTGACCGTTTTAAAAAAATATTTTTTTCATCACAAGCATAATCGAACACGTATAATTCAATATTTTATTTTTATCAACAGGGTACATTCCTGAATAATTTATACGATTCAATATTCTTTGCTTTACTGCAAGTATAATATATAGTGATATGTTGACATTTTTCTTTTTCTCTTTTTATTTTATTTTATTCAGATTATACTTTTCGAAAACATAATGGTGCTTAGGTGAAATATATTTAATGTTCATATTCTATTATATTTTATATTTTATAAAAAATGCATCATGTGATTTATACTTCTTCTACATAGCGTGCAAACTCAACTTTCTGTTATTTCCTTCTATTTATAAGTTTATAATTTGTAACACGAGAAGAAGCCCATTCAGTTCTGCACAGTTGTAAACTGATAAAACAATTTTTTTTCAATTGTGCACTATTAGAAAACAACAATTCTTCTAAGAGAACTTTACGTTATTTGAAATACATGCATATACAGGGTCCGGCAAAATGATCTCTCACATTTTAATCTTTAATAATTTAAAAATGTGGGAGATCATTTTGCCGGACCCTGTATATAAGATATATATATATATATATATAAGCTTATAGTTGATAATTATATAATTAATCATAGTTATATATTAATTATATAAATATACAATTTTCTATAAATTGTACAATTTTTTATGTATATATAATTGATATATAAACTTAATTAATATTTATAACACCTATATTAACATAAAGGTTTAGAAAAGATATTAAGGGAATCTATACAAAAGAAGGGAACATGAACCTATGTATACGTGATGATGTGCTAAATTCTACATTTTCTACAAAATTCTTATATCTCTTTGATAAACTTGATAATGTTATTGATAATCCGAAATTATTTTTCGCAGAAACACAATTGTAAGTTCCAACACAATTAAGAAATATTGTACAATAAAAATAAGGTTGTATAAAATTTGTTCTGTGATATTTGAAAAATGAAAGGAGGAGTAACATTACTGCAATTGTCTATAATTCCCCAATTTATATCCAATGCGCGATATTTTTTAATATAAACTTTTAACATAGTAAAGTATATCAGCTGATTACTTGTTGCATTATGTATTAATCCCTTTGTTTTTAAGACAATAAGTTTAAATTTGACTTCCAAGATACGATATAAGACTTCCAAGATTTTTTATTGATAAGCAATTTTTTAATAAAATAATTCTAGGAATAATTCTAGATTCGATTTTCATTACTCCTCCAACAGGCATTTCCTTCCGATAATTAAATAATAAATAGAAATTCTTTACGAAAATATTTTGCGATTTTGCAAAGTTATTTTAACTGTCGATAGATAGAACGCAAATATACATAACACATTTCCTTGACCCATGAACTGTATTTTTTTGCTGTGGGAAATTATAAATGCATAGTATAAAAAATGTAACTAAAGACGGATTTTCATTTTCCATATACCTTTTTTTTTATTCCTCTTTTCTTTCCTCTTAAAATCTATTTCAAAGCATAACTGAAATAATAGTTTTACATGTGATTTTCTCTGCACCAAAATTTTGCTCGGGCAATACATTGCATGCTTATTTTAATATAAGAATTGGTTTACGCGCTTTTTGTTCTCCACGTGACACTTGATTAATGATTTTCATGTAGTCATGTGATGTGCCAAGTATGAGCTAGAGGGACAGAGAAGCGCGAGAGGAGACTTGTTTACGTTTTAAAGGGAGGGAGGTGACTGGAGTAAAGAAATTGGAGTAAAGAAAAATTTAGAATAGAGAAGTCTTGTGTACAAAATAATTTAATCTGACATGATTAAATTATAATAATAGGAGGGAACCTATAAAGGAAAATTTGTAATAAAAAATTCATGTTTCAATTTTATATTCAAAACAAATAAAAAATCTTTTAATTTAAGTGGACTGGTAGGTTTTTCGGCTATACTTTTTTCATTTATATCAATACATATATATTATACATCTTCAAGAGAGAAGAGAGTTACTTGAGAAGAGTTAACCTTAATCTCAGAATAAAAGTCTGATAAATAAGAACAAAAAATACAAAAAATTGAATTCATAAATCTAAATTAATTTAATTTATACAAATATCTAATGCTGCTCTAGTAAAGTATAGAGTTTTATATTGTCAAATAACAATTTTTCATTTTGTAAGCGCTCACAATTATAAAATGAATATAACGCCTCCCATCAAACCACCGCGAGGGATCAAACCAACAAAAGAAACGGCAAGTAAATCTTATAATTATAGAAAACTTCTCTTATTTAAGTTATATCAGAATAAGGTGTCATGTGTCTTGTATAACTTACAGAGTGGTTTACTGATCTCAGTCATCCGTGCTTTATCAGCGAGTGAAACAAACGAACAACGTGAGATTGAGAAAGCCAAGTTGGAAAAGGAATACAAACGAAGTGATCAACGACTGGAAGAATTGGTTTCATCACATGATCAGGATCTCATGGAAGTTATGCAGGTATATATGAATATGTATATTTGAATTTAACAAGAAACTTGGAACTTATTGTAAGTATATATTGTGTTATATATTTTTTTAGATATTCAGTGAACTATCTGAAAAAGTTACATCAGCGCGAGAAAAAATTCATGCAGTAAAGGAGAATCTGAATGCCTGCAAACAATTATTGAGATGTAAACGAGAAGAGTTATTGAATTTATGGCTGGAAGGAATAGAACATAAACAAGTCTTACATCTTCTGAAAGATGTGTAAGTTATACATACATACAAGTTATACACTTTTCTATCACTGCGTTGATAGAAAAGTGATACATCAAAATTAGCAACTTTTCAGTAGATCATTTAAGAAATTCTGAATATACATATATTTGAGATATATGTATATCGATACATATTTGAGATTTTAAAAATGTGTTTTCAATTGTTAATTGAATATAAATTAATTTTTTTAGGACTTCAGATTCATATGGACGTATGATAACAGGTTTAACTGAGCCTGAGCTATTACCATCCAATATATCACATGATACTTTAACAGATCAACAATCATAAATCTCATTATTTTGTATATATATATATATAAAAATAATTTTACAAATTATATATATATATATATATATATATATATATATATATAAAATATATACACACGTATAATATATAATTTAACAAATTATAAATTTACAGTTTCTCACATAACATAAATGTAGAACCAAAATAATTTTTTAGAATAAGTTTTTATGTTACGTAAATTAAAATAAAAGAAATTTTATGTACATTATATTATAGTTAATAAAGTTATAATTCATATTTGCTTCCACATTATTCAATAGCAAAATATATATAAGAATTAAAATTTTCGCTTGAAGTTTGACGTAAAACTAAAATTTTAAATTTTTAAATTAAAAATTTTTGAAATTTTAAACATTATTTCTTATTTTATAATTCTCTTAATTTTTAATATTCTTAATTTTTTAAATATTTTCCCCTAATATTATAAGAATTTAAATATTTATGTTTCATAGAAATATTTGCCTTATTTCAATTTCTTACACTTCTTGGAATTTCAGTTAATGTTTATTTTATTTTTCTGATGTGCATGTTTTAAGAATTTAAATTTTCGCGGTTTACAAAATCGATTAAAGCGTAACTTGATGAATAATTAATTAACTATTGTCAATAAGGTCATTAGCTTCTTTATCAATCAATCAGAAAAATATTAAAACAATTAAAAATTTTAGAATCGCTAAAAATTTAAATAAATAATCTCAAAAATTTAATAAATATTAGGAAAACATAAATCTGTTATAAAATATTTAATAATTACTGAATATCGTAAACGTACAATTTACAATAATTTTAAAATTACAAAAATTATTATATTATTTATAAATAATAATACATGTATGTGGTCCAAACAGTCATAATGTATGAATATTTAGATATGACGCTGTACGCATATCTAATTATAGTGTAATTTCACATATGAAATGAAGCATCCAATATTCAAGTTCAACACACGAAGTATCAATGCCATAGGAAGGTGGCGTTTCTGCTATTTTCGTAAATTGCGAATCAGCTGATAACGTATGACACGAATGTCCAAAGGACGATCACGAAAATACATATGACTCTTAAGTGATTCTGACTTCTGATCATTCCAACTTCTTCTGTGTCATGAGCAGTACATCTGGCAGGACGCGTGTCCTTCAATAAACAGTTTTTTAATTATTTCGTTTTCTTTATATGTCGGGTGATTAATTATTTTGTACAAAAATATACGTGTAATCGATATAGCACAATTAATACAGACGTGATATTCAACAAGTTTAATCAATTTAATAAAAATGACCAGCCAAAAAACAGTACCGAACGGTGTAAAATTCCTTATTGGTGGGACATCTGGGTTTGTGTGCTTTTTTTATGTTTATTTTGGACATGTGACATCTAGGAATAAATGCGAATCTTAAAAAATATGTTTATGTTGTTTGATAATAAGAGAATTTCGTAATCATTGAGCTAGAGTTCAAAGATCAAGATTACATTTTATCAAAATTACTTCTTGCGAATTACATAACTAACATTGTTAGTAATTTAAAATAGAAGAAAAAAGTTGAATTTGAATTTTTCATGATGATGCAATCTGTTTGTATATATTAATGTATATATATCTTATTTGCATACTATAAATAGAGGTGTAACCCTGGATAAATTAATATAGCTTCTCTTATAATATAGCGCCATTAAAATCTTAATTTTTAATAATTTATAGAAAATTTTTTGTATAAAAAGTAATATAATCTATGTTGTATTAATCTTTACATATTATTTCAATTAATTTATGAAGTAACTGATTTTATTTAATTTTTAGAAAATAAAAATTAATTAATTGTGGTTTAATCCTCTTTAAATCTATACAATAATAAAATTTTATCAAAATATATCCTGATTATTAACTTTTATTAAATATTAACTTTTATATGTATTATAAAATTTAATTGCTTAGACCAAAATTGTAATTTCATCACAATTGCGTGTAATGCACTCAAACAGTCTGTGATAATTACACGAAAAATTCATTAATTAACTCGTTTGAGTACCAAAACAGGTTTATTGTACTAATTGAATGAGAAAAATTTATTATATTCGGATTGTTGGAAAAGCAGAATAAAGAAAAAGAAAAGAAAGAGCTAGAATTATCTGATAAATTATCTGTTAAAAATTACCCAATAAATTTGGAATTTATATTTTTATTTAGATAATCGATGAAGGACATATATATATATTTAATTACAGCATGGCAGCAACATGTTTTGTACAACCATTGGACTTAATAAAAAATCGCATGCAATTAAGTGGCACAAAAACATCGACATTAAGTGTTACATCATCAATTCTGAAAAATGAAGGCGTTTTAGCATTATATTCAGGCTTATCTGCCGGTTTAATGCGACAGGCTACATATACCACTACTAGACTTGGTATATATACTTGGCTTATGGAAGTTTCTTCGTAAGTTAACTTTGCATATAAGATTTTATAATTATATAAGAATTGAAGTAAATTTATATCAAGTATGTTTGTCTTATTTAGAAAAGAAACGCAACCAAATTTCATTGTAAAAGCAGTACTTGGTATGGCAGCTGGTTGTGTCGGAGCATTTGTAGGTACACCCGCTGAAGTAGCTTTAATTAGGATGACAGCAGATGGAAGATTACCTATTGGTAAATTTTTAATTTTTTTCATACAATAAGATTATTACTAACTTTGTATATGTTACTAGTTTAGTATACATATCCACGTACATATTATAGAATTTAAACATTTAAAATATTTTAAATGCAGCTGATAGACGCAATTACAAAAATGTGTTCGATGCATTATTCCGTATAATTAGAGAGGAAGGTCTTTTTACGTTATGGCGTGGCGCCATTCCTACTATGGGAAGAGCTATGGTTGTAAACGCAGCACAGTTGGCATCATACTCTCAGGCAAAACAAGCATTGCTAGATACAGGTATTGTAGACACATTGCATTGTTATTTGATCTTTTAAAGTTATATAAATGATACTACAATGATTACATTTGTTTTATATTGTGTTTTTTTTTAAATAGGGTATTTTGAGGAAAATATAGTATTACATTTTGCAAGCTCCATGATTTCTGGTTTAGTCACCACTGCCGCTTCTATGCCTGTAGATATAGCTAAAACAAGGTATTACACGATAAGTTCATGATCGTTTAAAATTCAATTAATTCATATGATTCTTAATATGTGATTAACATATTTAATGATCTTTTTTCAGAATTCAAAACATGAAAACAATAAATGGCAAACCAGAATTTACAGGCGCAATTGATGTCCTGACTAAAGTTATAAGGAACGAAGGATTGTTTGCATTGTGGAAAGGATTCTTTCCATATTATGCACGTTTAGGGCCTCATACAGTCTTAACATTCATTTTCCTTGAACAAATGACTGCTGCTTATAAAACATACTTGGTATAATAATTGCAATTGTATGCAATTGCAAAAAGTTATCAATGATTTAAAGTTTCAAAATCTTGTTTCCTTTTTGCTTTATCAATGCTTTCGTATATTTTCAAAAGCATTATTTTAATAGTAAATCCATTTTTTAACATATATACTGTAGAATATTACGCACACAATTGCAATATCATTTTGTATAAATATATATAGAATTTATCATGTAATAAAGATTTTTATAGTGGCTTTTATGAAATTTATCGGTTCTAAAATTATTACTTTCTGAAAAGTATATCCTCGTATTTTAATTGAAGAATGAAATATAAATTTTCGACTCAGTGTAAGTTTAATTTATGCATTTTTATTTTCTGCCATATGAAATCATACGCGATATATTAAGATATTTTGCTATTATTTTGTAGAGAGAGGAAGATATATATTATATTCTGTGAATATGTATGAATACAGAGTTTGTCTGGTACGAACTTAGTTTTGTATAGCCATACCATTTGATTCAGCCATTTAGTTATTATTTTCAATGTTATTTTATATAAAACTTGTTTTAATAGATGTATATTTTGAATATTCAAATTATAATGAGCCGATATTGTTATTAGATATAAAAGTTCAACAAATGTAAACTAAAATAGTGTGCATTAAAATGTATTCAAAGTAATGTGTTTAAATGTATTAAATATATATTAATGCAAAAAAAATGGTACAATAACATTGTATCAATAATATTGTACTAAAATAACAAAGATTTAGCAATAAAAATTATATTTTGATTGTAAGTTTACTACATTTTATTTCTAACAAGAAAAGTTCGGCAAGTGTAAAATAAAATTTGAAATTTTGCATGAATTTGAAATAGATGACCTAATCATGAAAAAAATTATTTTAGTTGCTGAAATTTAGAAGTGCAACGCCCCTTTTGAATAAAATCAATATTTACATTTATAAACGAATCTCGGAAACAATTAGAAATGCGAAACAATGTTTCCAACAAAAGTTTCATAGTTTTGAAAGTACTTTTGTAACGACGTGATTAGATTTTTGAAAAATGTTAAATTTTGCAAAATATCCCTACTAACTAATCCCTTTTTCTTAAATTAAAAATTTTATTTTATGTAAGTGTGTTTTCAGTTTATTTCTCAAAAACATATTTACGGAAAACACAACTATTTTGTACACAACTTTATCATATGATTAAATTTAATGTAAAATAAACTATTTAATTGCAAAAAATTTGAAAATTAGATCTATCTAGGTATTCTAAATTCATGCAAAAACTTTCTCATTTCACATTTTTTTTATTTTACACTTGCTGAACTTCCTTTGTAAGATAAAACAAAGTATTTTATCAACAAACTTTGAAGATTAAAAATTAGACATAAATAATATAAAAAATAATTTTAAAAAATTACATTTCTACATAATTATGTTTATTTGACGCGAGAATGATTAGTTTCCGATAATTATCGCGTGATCAAAATTTATACAAACTTAAAATTGCAAAATTTACGGTTTTGCCTTATTGTATCTTGAAATTAATTTCTTTATTACATTATAAATTTTTGCGACGAAAATTATTGACAAAACGACAATACGATAGTGTAACAAGTGTGTCATGAAATCGATGCTGAAGCTCAAGAACGTTCGATTTAATTCGCATATATATATAAAACGGAGCAAATGTGGTCAAATATTGATTAAAAAAATGTCGGATATAATTTTAATATCAATGCCTCGTCATGTCGCAGCATGACTAGTGTGAGACAGATGACGGAAGCCTTGCACAATACACGCAACCCTTTTGGCGGCAAAGAATAATAGATTCGCTTTTATCATGTCACACAAATATTTAAAAATGAAATTCACTTCATCGTATAAATTATTATACGAATTGACAATCAATGCAATATAATTGCGATAAATTAAATATTGTCGATTTGAATCTCGAGATGAAGTTATATTTGTGATGTAGTTTCTGTCTTTGAGGTTATAAATACTTTGCTGTCAATAATTTTTCTTATATATTTATATTTGTGTGTGTATAAATATATAAATATATAAATATATATATATTTATTTATTTATAGTTCTTATTTTATATGTATATATATATATATTTTTATGGCTATTGCCCTCATACGAAGATCAATATTCGACCAGGTATTTATTAATAATTAAATGTCTATATCAATTAAATAATTAGAACTATATAAAAATATGAGACTATATTAATTCTCTTGTTACACATATTAATTTTACACAGTAAGAAAGGAAACAAGCTAATTAAAATTTAAAAAGTTCTGAAGAAGTTCTAATTTTACATAATTAAACAATTTTTTATTAATTCTTTTCATATTTCAGTATACATCTGTTGTATGATAATTATCAATCAAGAAATTTGTATAAATTAGTATAATTATGTCAAAGAAAAAAAGAAATCATGATTGGGGAGAAAATGGTTTCGAAGATTGGGTGAGTATATTATATATATGTAAACTTAAATTATTAATTTGTATTATTATATTTATTTATTTTTGAATTATTTTTTAATGAGTATAATTTTTTTAATATTTGTCAGGGCGGTTATATGGCTGCAAAGAAAGCTAAATTGGAGGAACAGTTTCGCGATACAGCTAGCAAAGAGTTTAAAGAATCATCGAAATTGTTTGAAGGAATTGCGATATTTGTTAACGGTTATACAAATCCAACATCGGATGAGTTGAGACGTCTAATGATGATGCATGGAGGAATATATCATCATTATATGCGTCCTAAAATCACGACTCATATCATAGCGTCTAATCTGCCATATTCTAAAATAGTGTTATACAGAAAAAGTCAGAATCCAATTCCTATCTGCAAACCACAATGGATCATTGATAGCATAGCAGCTGGAAAGATTTTGAATTTTCAAAATTATTTACTTTATTCTAATAGTACTAATTTACAGCCTCAGTTGGCATATAAATTAAATAATAAAGATAATGCTAGTTCAATCATACACAATAAACAGAATATTGAGAAGCCTGAAGCAAACACTGTTTGCAAAGAAACAGATATAAATAATAAAAATATATCAAAACACAATGTGTGTAATGATGCATTGAATAATACAAAAATAAGTGCACAGTCTACAAGGGATGCCGAGTTTTTGTCAACGTTTTACAGTAACTCGAGATTGCATTATATTTCTACCATGGGAACTATGTTTAAAGATTATGTGAACGAGTTAAGAGATAAAAGCGACGGAGTTTTTTCCGGTCTTGAACGTTTAAAATTAAAAAGTACCAAGAATGCATCAACTTCAGTTACTTGCGAATCAGAATCCGAAGATGAGACAATTTGTTTTACAGATAAAGTTACAGGTAAAGCGAACCATAAGCAAAAACCTGTAATAATGCATATTGACATGGATTGCTTTTTCGTATCGGTGGGAATTAGAAATAAACCAGAATTGCAAAGTGTACCGATAGCGGTAACGCACGCAAAAAGCAACACGTTTTCAGCGAATTACAACGGCAAGGAAGAGTTTGGATCGATGTCAGAAGTAGCTTCGTGCTCGTATGCAGCGAGAAAGGCTGGCGTGAAGAATGGCATGTTTCTGGGAGAGGCGTTAAAACTGTGTCCAAACTTGAAGACAATTCAGTATGATTTCGAGGGTTACAAAGAAGTTTCATATATATTGTATGACACCGTGGCATCCTACACTTTAGATATCGAAGCAGTAAGCTGCGACGAAATGTATGTTGATTGCACGAAAATTCTTGAAGCATCTGGACTTTCACCATTAGAATTTGCTACTATAATTAGGAATGAAATAAAGCAGAAAACAGATTGCCCGGTATCCACGGGATTTGGTAATAACAAGTTACAAGCGAGATTGGCGACGCGGAAAGCTAAACCTGATAATCAGTTTTATCTCAACGATAAGAATACAGAGACATATATTCAAACTTTTAATATAAGAGATTTACCAGGTACTTTTGAGCGATCAATTCATTTACATTATTTTGTAATGGTGAATTATATTTAAAAAAATCTAATCTGTTAATCGAATATATTGGATTTGTATTCTATAATAAGTATAAACACTTGGCTTTAATTTTTTTCAATCATTTCATTATCTTTATTAAAATTAAGATTTAATTCGTTTAATCTTTTTCGTCTTTTTATTCATAGGAGTTGGCGGAACAACGACTTATAAATTACATAAAATGAATGTGAATATATGTGAAGATTTGCAGAAGATCTCGTTGGGAGTGTTACAAAAAGAATTTGGTAAAAAGTTGGGAGAGCAGTTATACAAGATGTGTCGTGGATTAGATGACACAAAGCTGAATCTGGAATATGTTAGAAAATCTGTATCGGCGGAAGTTAATTATGGCATAAGATTTCAGAATAATGGCGATGCTATCGATTTTTTGAGTGAATTATCTGTGGAGGTGTGTAATCGATTGACAGCAGCTCGTGCAAAAGGTAGATGCATCACGCTAAAATTGATGGTCAGAGCTGAGGAAGCACCCAAGGAAACCGCGAAGTTCATGGGCCACGGTCTTTGCAATTATATAACAAAATCAAAAAATCTTATAGCAGCTGTTGACGATATTAGTATCATCAAAAAGTAAGTTTTTACTATTCTATCTATCAATTTTATAATTTTTTTAAATATATATTTTTGTGAAATAAGTACATGTTTTATGATCTAGGGAAGTTATAAGTATTTGGAATCAGTTGCATTTAATACCCGAAGATATGAGAGGGATTGGAATACAAATATCCAGATTAGAAATATGCAAGACTAAGCAAGCTAAAAGTAATTTAATCAACTTCTTTAATAAAACGAAAAAAATACCACAACCGTGTGATAAAATGTTGGAAGATGATAACAAAGATTGTGTCTCAGTCGAGAAATCTAAACCGGATTGCTCTAAAGTGCCTTCAACAGAAACATTAAGAGCAATAAAAGAAAATTGTGATACAGAAATTAGTAATTTGCCGTTGGAATCGATAGAATCTTCTGAATCAACCGATATAACAATTCCAGTCGAACCATCGATGATAGCAAAGAAAAAGTTACACAATCCTAAGATAAATGAAAATATTACTAAAGTGAAGGATTTATTTGGAAAACCCAATAAGAAAACAATACAAAAGCAGACGTCTCAAGAGAATTTCTTTAAACAAGTAAAACCAAATAGCGGAAGATCATCGAAATATAATATACCGCGAATACAAGATATCGATATGTCCGTGTTAATCGAATTACCCGCAGATATAAGAAATGAGATACTTGACGAATATAAAAGAAATAAGAAACAAGCTAGTATGAATATCGGGAATACGGATCGGATAAATGAAGTTTTACATGACGAAGAAACTTCAAATGTACAGAATTGTTCGCAAGTTGATCCGGATGTTTTATCAGTTTTAATGAAAGACGATTTGCATCCCGATGTGCAACGTGATGTGCAGATGTACTGTGATATGAAAAGAGAAGCGAATAAAGTTAATTTGAAAGAAATAAATAAAAAAAGCGATAATAAGCGATTGAAAGAAACAGGTGCGTCTTCAAAGATCAGTGATAATCATAGAAATAAAGAGAATGCAATATTTAATGTAAATAGCACTTGTATAGATGAAGCAGAACGTATATTACAAAAGAACGCAATGTATGAAAAGGATCAATTGTATGAAAAAGATGCTATCGAAACAACATCTACATCGAATCAAATCAATCATGTTGATAGTTCATACAATAATGTTACGATAGATAAAGCCGATACCTTTATTTTACAGAATTTAAATATTTTACATAACAATGAGAACGTAGATAAACATCAGGAAATGTTGATTAATCTTGTGAATCATCTCTTCACCCTTCCATTACAACAGGTACCACATAAATTATTTTATTAAGACAAATTATTAAATAGGAACTGAGTTCTAGCATTCTATTTTTGAGATCTGGTGCACGTAACTGTCGCAATTCCAATTAATATTAAATATTGTATAAAATTATTTCTTAACAATACAAATTGTTTACCTGTTATTGCCATAATATTGACATATTAGATGCATCAGAGATATCTATTTTTTCCCCTATACGTATATATTTATCAGATCATTTTTACAAAAACTGGTGAATTCTATTTGTTAAGATGTGATGTCTTATCTGTGAATATATTTAATGCATTGGTGTTCAGATCCCCCGATCTGTATAGAATTAGCAGTTGTAAAATATATGTTAACGTCATGAACATGACCATCATGCCGAACATTACATGGTAACTGTGACATTGGCACAGTAACGAGTAAAGTTATGGAAGATACAAGTCTGATGATAAAAAAAGTGTGTTAGCAATATTTCATGATAATTATTAGCTTATCACAGTACGTTGCGCGTTAATTTTATATTTCAGTATTTTCAGTTTCAAATTTATTCTTATTGTACGTTCGGAACATGACTTTAAGAAAACTTAATTCTAGTTTCAACACAAACATGAATTGTTAACATACTTTATACGTGAATATCAAAATAAATATTAATAAAAAAAACTTTCAACTTTTCATATACTATATTAAATAAGTAAAATGGACAGGAAAAAAAATTGAATTAATTTAGCAGAATTTGAAATGCCCTATTAAATTACCGCAAAATAATGCACTTGAGACTTTATCTAATAATCTTTAACAGAAAATCAAATAAAATCCTCTCTTTTTTTCGATAAGCAGTTTGGAATGAAAAATTTGTTGTCTTTCTCTTTTTTTTCTTGTTTGTCTTTACATAATATTTCTATCAAATAATATACATACGCGGATTATTTGAAAAATTACGTATATTATGTAAAGATATTTTTTGGCCTCAATTAAAGTAAATATGATATTTTTATAGGTAAAACTGCAAATACAAACATGGGTTACTAAATCTAATGTCGTGAATGAAGTAGACTTCCTGTCACTAGCGGCGTTTCTTAGCATACTTCCAGAAAAGAAACGTATCGAAGATTTACATGTCCTGTTGAAAACCATGTACAGGTAATCTATCTTTAAAATATTTGTTATAATAGACGCTTTTCACTTCGTAACAAATGGATAATAAATAATACAACGATGCAGATTTTAAGAAACAGATATCGCTTTACTCGCTCATGATCGATAAATAAAAATATTCGGCATATGATACATTAAACTTATCTATCTGTTTTTTTTTTTTAGATGTACAACGAAAACTGGGAACTGCATTTGGCATAAAACATATAGAAGAACCGTGAAACATGTTCAACGTTATATGCAGATCGAATACAACAACAATATAATGGTACCGTTGATCAGATGTAATGATCCGAGATGTAATAACGATAATTGAATTCGAAATTCGTAAATTTAATAAATTAAATTTCTACTAATGAATGTGTAATAAGAAATCTATTTACAAGCAAATGTGATATCTTTAATTTCAATTGAACGCAATACCGTTCTTTATCTAGAGAAGCTAATAATACACGACTCGTTTAATGTATGCCTTTGGAAAAGTTTGCTCGGTCTTGTATAAATTAGTAAGAAGTCAACCTCGAATTCGTGTATTTCTTTTGTAATATTTATATATATATATATTTTTTTTTAAATATATTTTTTCGCTTTATAATCGTTACGCGCGCAGGGATGGTGAAAAAATAGAAAGGGGTCAGATGAGCGTTTACTACTCCCATTCAGTTGTTCCCGGAGGTTTACACGTTAGGTCATATAAAACGCGTGAGATTCCGGGCACCGTGGATATTTCAGTTACCATCTTTTTCACCACCTATGAAACAATTAAATTATACAATTATTCTTAATATATTAAATAATTAAGTGCATACGTGTATGCATGTATATAGTGTCTCAAAAAGGTCAGGACATCTGAATATCTCGAAAAATATAAGTTTTACAGGAAAAAGATCTTTTTGAACCCTACAACTTTTGACTGAAACACTTTTCTGTACAACTTATTTTCCAAGATATTCAGGTATCTCATTCTTTTTGGGACATGATACGCTGTACATAATACGCTATATATAGAATATAGATATGAAAAGATGAACTTACATGTATTGGCAAATCTTTGCCAGGAACGGCAGGCATGCCAGTCATGAAATCATTAGTACAGAACGGCCTAAGCACGACGGAACGTTGGCATGATAATGTTCGACATGCCGTGTCGCGGTCAAAATGTATCGGTATTAAAATAACGGGCATCTGACTAATGGCTCCCATACAACCATTAGAAGCCAATACTTGATTAGCTAAGTGGTCCGCCTGTCGTAACGTCGCTATCACATTCGAAGTGAGATACGTAGGCGTGATATCTTGAATTGGATGATGAAGCTGCGGTCCAAAGATGTAGCACACACGATTTACATTGTGACACACGCGTGGAATTAGTTTCGCAAGGAACAACATATCCTCCCACTCCACACCTTCGGATACAGTCTCCTCACACGATAAACCTACTACATAGCTGTAACTTCTTCGATCACCCTATACAAATAAAAATTCGAAAATATTTCAATATCTGATAAAATTAAAAATCAAATATTTCGATATTAATGGTTCTTGTGTGATATAATTTTCAAATACCTGAACTCCTACGCTACGAATAGGCAAGAGAGTCGCCGCGATATGACGATGACTCGAAACCCTGCGAAGTTGCTGGCGTTCGATTTCGCTCGTTGCGCCTTCCACGCGATTTAATAACGCATGTTTTTTCTGAAGCATCTGTTCGTATTCGGCCATTATTTTTACTATAACCTGGAACAAGTACAATTCATATTAATGATCCATTGAAGAGACGATTGTGAAATTTTAATTTTTTTTTTATTTTACGTTTGTAATACCTGTGTTTCGGAAAAGTCCTTCTCTATGTAAGGTTCATCCGCGCAAAGGATTCGTACTGCAAGTCCAGGACCTGGGAACGGATGACGCGCCACAAGTGCCGCCGGTAATCCGAGATCACATCCCAACTGTCTTACTTCGTCTTTATGAAAATCTTTCAATGGTTCAACTACATATCCTTGTGTTCGTAATACTCTCACAAGTTCGCTGTCATTATGATGCGTCTTTATAGCATCTGCTTTACCTAAATGAATAAAAGAAATTCATATTTTTGCAATACGAAAAAACACAGGAATTTATAAAAAATTCAAAAAATAGATTTACCACTGACTAAGGCGCTTGCACTTTCTATTAAATCAGGCCTGAGAGTGCCTTGCCCAAGAAAAATGTCCTCTGGCTTTAATCCCATTTCTGCCATCGCCTCGTTTGCGACTCTTATAAAAACATCACCTATAATTTTTCGCTTTTCCTCTGGATTAGTAGTTTCGCATAACATCTTGGTTAACCTGGTTCTCGGACTACTAGCTGTACCACACATTCCTTTATTATTCGTAATATTGGCGTTCATTACAGGTGCGACATTGTCCAATGGGACCGTCGTTGTTCCCTGCATGAAATAACGACCAGCATTTACTACTCTTAACGTGACACACAATTGGGCTAAACTTTGTTCCACGAATTGCGTTTCTCCTTTACGCATGAAGCCGTTATTAATGTGTAGAGCTATAACTTGCTCCTTACTTAAAGCTTTTTGTAACAAAGCTGCACACACTGTTGAGTCCACACCACCGCTCACTAATAACTGTAACAATTTACATAAATTTAAATGAAATACCTCTCTTGTTATCTACAATATTGCAACGTTATTTTAAGAGCTTGAATCTTATTTTGAGTTAGAATACTTATTAATTACATACCAAAACTTTTTTGTCGCCTACAGTATTTCTGATGTATTGGATACACTGTGCCTCCCGATCGCGAATTGTATAATTACCCGTAAGGCCAGCGATACCGAATAAAAAGTTATGTAGCATAGATTTTCCATTAGACGTTAAATCCACTTCCGGATGAAATTGTACGCCATATAAATTCATTTTATCACTCGCTATACCTGCTATAAAGCTTGACGATCTGGCAGTAGTACGAAAGCAATCGGCCACCCTATCTATACTATCTCCATGGCTTAATAGTACCATTTGCTCTTTATCCAAGCCCCTAATACAAACAATTCATCATTTATTACATTTCTTTTTAACAATAAAGAATGTTTTTCATAAAGAATGTTTTTATAGTTCACAGACAAATAAGTACTTATTTAAAATCATTTGATATTTTCAACATAATTTACATACTTAAATAACAGGCACTTGGTATCAACTTCAACAGGAAACTGGCCATCCTCTCGAATTTCTCTCCTGGTTACACTACCACCGAACTCCTTATTCATCATCTGCATCCCATAACAAATACCTAATACAGGAATTCCTATTCGGAAGATATCAGCATCATATCTGGGTGCATCTTCCGCATATACTGAACTAGGACCACCAGAAATTATAATAGCTCTGAAAAGATCAAAGTAATAATAATAATAATAATAATAATAATAATAATAATAGTAATAATTATATATATATAAATTACAATTATAATTTAATTCAAATCAACCCTACTTGTATGTGCAGTTATGATAATTAAATAGTAGTATGAAACATGTATATCTTACTTATATCCTTTCTCCTGAAGAGTAAATGCAGGTGTATCAAGTGCCAGAATTTCACTATGAACATTTAATTCACGAATCTTTCGGTCTATTACTTTCCCATATTGTGCACCTGCATCTAAAATAGCTACTCTTTCATCAACAATGTCCATGGCTACTTCATCGGCACCATTATTTCTCTCAACGCGAAACAGCAATCCATCGGCACTTTTTTCCATTTCAATATTACGTTTATTAATGTTAATATTGTTGCTATGTTATTAACCTGTAATAATTTGAAAAGAATAACAGCATTGAATAAAAAAACGATTATAAATTATAATAAAATTATGATTAACATTTTATTATAGTACAAGAAATTAAGATAAATATATACATCATTCAATTTTATTTTAAAAAAATACAATCCTCTTCCCATTTACGCATAAATAATAATGCTCAATTTTTTATTTTCTATTTAATAATGTGATATACTTGAATATATATAATTATTTTACTAAATAAATTGTATTAAGTCAATTTTCTGTACTCTTTAATCGTTGCAGTAATAGTCTTTATGATTATATAACTGAACTTGCTCAATATTGTTTTTACTCAATATCTTTATCAGAGACATTGATAATAAAGTACAAGTATATTAATGACGAAAGCATGAACAATAAAAAAACTAAATGAGATAATTAAATCAATATATACTCCAAACATGCAAAATAAAAGAAAAATTTTGATGCAACAATGAAAGAAGCTCGAGTTCTTAAGAAAATGGAATTGACAAACTCTATATCTACATGTACAATTATACTTTACTATTAAGATTTCACAAATACTCGCGTGTTCAAAACATTTATTCCAGATCATAGAACTTTATATCAACAAATATTGATTTCGAAAGATATTTATTCTTCCATCAATATATATTCCAACATATATTTTAGATATAAGCAAAGTAGTTTTTCATATACTTTAAACTATATTGTATATTTTCTTTAAATGCTATTAAATATAATCGATTTGATTATAATAAAAAGTTTATAAAATATTAACAAAGATTAAATACTAATAATCTTTTTATATAAAACATAATTTCTTAATTATTTTTCAATATGTTTATACTAGTAAACAAATCTCTTTTAAAGCACCTCCGAAATTAATTTTATTCTTTAAAACATAATTTTTTGTAATATTAATACAATATTATATACACATATATATATTTTATATATAATACATGTTTTATATATATATATGAATATGTATTTTCCGAATATATGTGTTAATAAAATAAACGCATGCAAAATAAAAGAAAAATTTTGATGCAACAATGAAAGAAGCTGGAGTTCTTAAGAAAATGGAATTGACGAACTCTGTATCTACATGTACAATTATACTTTACTGTCAAGATTTCACAAATACTCGCGTGTTCAGAACATTTATTCCAGATCATAGAACTTTACATCAACAAATATTGATTTCGAAAGATATTTATTCTTCCATTAATTGTACAAAAAGTGACAAGAGGTACAGGTGATGAGAACGTCACTGTCTCACATGTTAATAGATATCTCGACGAGTAATTATACATCTGTAACACTTGTCGTTCGCCAGCTGGACGATACGCTCGACACACCCTATACACGTGCTCGAAGAATTGCGCTCGCGAATTCCGGCTGTACTTCGCGGAGCCGCTATTTGGTTATTTAACGAAAAACAAATCTCACCGGGTGTGCGAGGTGCGCCTCGGTGGTACGTTTGCGTAGCGAATCCGCAAACTATAGGTTATCTCGAGCGTTGTCGACTGATCGGGTGACTATCGTTTGGCTTACCGGATCGTTTAACCAGAGGCACCGCTCGTGAAGACCACCGAATAAAGTAAAACTAATCACAGAAGAACAGAACAGACAGACATCAGACGAGGCGGCCATTCGATCGCCACAATGCAGCGCGATCGTTGACTGCTTTCAAGTAGCGGTCGCGCAGGTGCGCCAACTCTTGCGCCGCGAAATTCCCGCAAGTCGGGGATTATGAAGTCACAAGTCACGCATTATTGTTGCGTGAGTTTTCCTTAGAAATATTAATTATGTATACATATAAATGATTGCGATTGTATCTGTTTTTTGATAGGTTAGAATCGTTATTCTTTATTCCTAATTCCTTATTCCTTGTGCCTTACTTTCATAATTTTTAATTTTTATCTTGTTTCAGGGTATACAATTGATGGTCGCAAAGGTGAATTGTATGATCGGCGCCATATTGAAAATTAGACACTAGCTGCGTTCAGCGAACTCAACAATTGAATGAGTGCTGTTATTGGTGTATTCTTTTAGATCATCCAGGGTATGATCAACGTAATGTTGCAAATGCTTTGAAGTATTCTTTGGTCAATTCTTTCTTCTGATTGGTCAATCAAATGCTTTAAAGCCCTTCATTATCCTTGTTTATTTTTATTTTAAAACTTACAAAATTTAGAAATTTTGTTAATTTGCCTCCTGAAAAATAGTTTTGAGGTGTAAAATGCTTTGAACAAATGTGCATACATTGCGAAGTTGGTTTGCTCATTCTCAAAGCAATCTCCCATTTCTTTTTAAATTAGACTCCTTGAAGAAATAATGAAAATATACGGATTGCCCAGATTACTGTAAATTTTACATTGATTCTGTTCGCGTTGCTTGCATTTTTTGCACTTAGCATTTTCGCTTTTTCTCTTTTCAACGCCCAAATATATATCTATTTCATTTTAAGTTCAAAAATGTTTAGGGATTTCAAACAACGCGAACAGATTCAATGATTTCATTTTTTGTTCTTGTATAGTATCCAGTTAATATAGATCTGTGATAACGCCCGCATGCACGCATAATAATGAATATACCTATACATAAATGCAATTAATAATTATCAGAATTTAATTAGATTTTTCTTTTTAGAAGGTTTTTATATTTTTTTTATATTTCATTGTGTCAATTTTCCTCTTTTAAAAGCTTCGTTTACACTTCTCCATCACTCTTTCCTTATATTCGATTTAATTTTCGTCAGAGCATGAATTAAAATGCTCATATCAATGTCAAATGATGATACTGCTTAAATTATATATTATTAAAAATTATAACGATAGAAGGGAAAAATTCAAATATCTCATAATATTTTTAAGAAATTTATCATATTTTATAAATATAGAGAATTTTATAAAAATTTCATATAATTTAGAAAGATTTCCGAAAAATGCTTCGTAAATTTCTTCAGATTTTATAAATTCTAGAATATATTTAAAAATTTACATGTTTAAAGAATTTCAGAAAATATAGACTTTCTCAGTATTACTAAAAAAATGTTCCCATTTGTGAAAAAAATTTGATTCGAAAAATTTTTTTTAAATACAGGAGTACTTTGAAAAGTTATGAAATTTATTCCAGTTAAATAGCAAACAACCATTATTATTGTCATCATGTCAAAATGTTATCATAAATATTTATTTTGATGTCAAAATTATTACAAATGATATAGCTCGAGATATAAAAATTCTGACAAATTATATAAAAAATTCTAAAAAAAATTTTCTTCGGAGAAATTAACTCCCAATTTTTGATGAGTTTGTTCTAAATATGTCGTTTCAAAAAATTGCTAGAGATAATGATAGTGATAATTATTACATGATCCCTAACAAAAGACAACAAAAGACGTTATCCTGTATTTGATCATCCTGTATGTGACAAATACTACTATACAATAATAATTGGTGTCATTAGCATACACAATATACACAATAGACATCTCGTTCGAGGAATATCACATCTATATGTTATGAAAGTTATCATAATGTCCCTCAAATGGTATGTGTTCTATGGAATAGTTATGTCATAATATTCATAATCTAGATTATGAATTTGCGTATATTGATGTATACATTTGTATTTAATTTATATAATATAATTGTAAAAATGTTAACATACTTTGAGATTAAAATAGGAATGTATAAATTTATATTTTTAGTAAGACACACATATATATATATATATATATATATATATATATATATTTCTTAAATTTATGCTTTTTATATTTTTAATAAGACATAAATAATCCCCTACAGCGTGAAATATTGCATATTATTTTGAGATTGCAATATTTCGTAAAATTGCTGTAATATTGTAGCAATATTCCAATGTAATATTCAGGGAAATATTGCATACTTATTGCTATAATATTATGCAATATTTCAATAATTATTAGTTTTATTAATTGCTAACATATTATATATATATATATATATATATATATATATGTATATATATTGTGTGATTAGCATCATATTCCAAAATATATACAATAAAGTTATAATAAAAAAATATTCGGGGATCTAGAAAACACATCCAAAAAAGATTGGGAATCTCTACTCGCTAACTCGATTTGCATATACATTCTATTGTAGGATTTCTGAATGTTTTTTCTTACAAGAAGTGTACCCCTTTCAAGATTGCGTACTTATTTACTGAATTGTAATATTATAACAATATATTGCAATATTTTTCACAAAATATTAAAATTACAATATTTTGCAATATTGATATAATATTTTCAATGAAGTATTAACATTCCAATATTGCTGCAATTTTTATAATATTAAAATATTGCACTATTAAAATATTGCAATATTTCGTTCTGTAGGGAACATAATGTAACGTATATATTTCATAAATATATTTTTAGTAAGATATACTAACATAACATAATATATATATTGTTCAAAGAAATTTTTTGAACATATTTCCGATACGAGATATTGAAATGATTTCCATTTCTAAAAATTTTCTCCAGAGTTCTAAAATTATTAGAGATTTTTAGACGCATCCCGCATTTATTCCAATTTACCATATCATAGATCATGTCTGAAATTAAAAAAAAACATATCTCAGGATAATTAATAATCTCCTGATTACTAATTATGTCACTCGTTAAAGGAAATCACTTATGACTCGCAGACGACAAATTATACAGAAAATACACTCGTTCCGCATTGTTCCCGAATACTGATTCTAGCGCAAGAACAAAAGGTACGATTACATGTGGCATTGTCACAAGCTAGGACAAATTGTATTACAGTATTTGCAGCTTAAAACTAACAATTTTTATTGCAGCTTGTTGAGGATTCTTGACTTCCAGGAGACAGTTAAACCAACATCGAATTTGCAAGCTACTGTAATGACCATCTTAGCAGCGAAATAATTGAATATTCGTGTAGTGTCTCGTGTTTTGCGAAAACTTATTAATTAATTCTTCCTAGATTAATCCTTCTGTCCATTCTACCTGCCTGAAACACATGTGATTACAACTGATTCGACGTGTAACGATTATTTACTTAAAGTAGTATTTACGTAAGAAACGGTCAAGGGTAATTGTAAACTATAAAAGATGTATCCAGTTGAATAAAATACTCAGTTTTGTGAGACACGAATTCCTAACAGCGATAAAATTATGGATAGATCAAATTTCTGTTTATTGGCCATCTTGGCCATTTTGGCGGCTGTTGTTGCCGAAGAGTTATATTCAGACGAATGGGATCACATCAATCCCGATGATATCTTGCCGAATGATGAGCTTCGAAATCAGTATTACAATTGCTTCATGGATACTGGCCCGTGCATGACAGAAGATCAGAAATTCTTCAAACGTACGATATTTTATTATCTCTAGTATAAATTTAATTTTATAAACGATAAATACAACTTTTATTTAGTAATAAAAGAAATTGTAAAAGTATTAATATTCTAATAACATTATTATATAATCTGGACAAAAATATATTTATTTTTTATTTAATCCTTTACTTACTTTAATGAAAATTTCATTTCGTACATAGTACTATTTAAATATAGAAAAATCTCGATTTAAGTACTTATACCTATATATCTAGGTATATTTTAACATTGTGTATAAAGAATATAACAAAAATATTATTAAGATTAAAATGGATAATCTCTAATTTAATTAATAACATTTATTTTAATTTTTTGTTCATGCGTATAGAAATATTTCTCAATACATTTTTTATTTTCTCAAAATATCTACTAAAAGATTTGGAATAGATAATATGATATAATTGTTATAATAAAATATTATAACAAAAGAATGTTTATATAATAGGAAATTACTATTATTTCGCACAATTTTCAGAAAATATAGAGTGTCTGGAAATTTGTAAATTAAAATATAACAATAAGAAAGTTTTAAAAAATTTGTAAGTAAAAAAGTTATTCGTAAATTTTTATTTTAAGCGATAGTTTATGAAATAAAAATAATAATAAGGGTTTATCTTAAATCCTACTGCTTGAAATAAAAATGTACACATAACTTTTTTATTTCAAAAACTTTCTTGCTGTGATATTTTGATTCGTGAATTTCAAGACATCCTGTATGTGTATCAATAAAAATATCTGAGATTTTCTATTTTGCAGAGCATGCCGCTGAAGCGTTTGCAACAAAATGTCGAAAATGTACAGAAACTCAAAAAAAGAATGTAGAAAAGATAGTCATATGGTACACCGAGAACCGCCCTGAGGAATGGCGTGCCATGGTAGAAAAGCTTTTGGAAGAGGCGAAGAAGTTGAATATTACACCCGTCGACTAATGTTGCCAAACAAACAGCACATTTCGCATTATCATGTATACTTAATTGTGAAATAACAAATAATGATCTCGCATCCATAGTAGTTTTCCAAGATATTAGCTGCAATATACGATACAATTATGATGTAGACGCATGCGAGATTTAGCAGTATTACATTATTGTACAATTTTAACTGACAATAAAAGCCGTTTTGTGACGGGTTGAACGTCTATGTACCTCTCAACGGGTGCATCGGCAATCTGCAATTATAAATCATGATGGTATTTATCATCGAGTTATCTCTGCGGATTTTAGTTCGCAGAGGAAAAAGCGACAACACGACTTTTTGTCACTTCATCCTCATTAATATTGGTATCGGCCTTACGCATGCGTCGGAAATGTATTTCATTGTGGAGCGCACGTTCATAGCAGCGGAGGGGTGATATACTTGGTTCAGACTCTAACCACATCAGCCTAAATCATTTCTACTAGTCGCGAGATAATGCTCGGGAAAGAGACATTCGTTCCCGATTGTATACTCTGATATTATTCCAACTGAAGTGTTCATTTCCCGAATTCGTCATGAACTGTCGGTCCTCAACGAGAGAATCGATACGGGTAGTGGAACGGGGTGGCTGCAGTTTACTAGGGTGACTAACACACATCGTAACGCGTTTGTCATATTAAATTCGACGATTCTTTCCAAAATCGACGAAATAACTTTTATAGAGGTATCACGGGGTTATTGCTTTACAATAACAATAATTTGTCAATAATTGATAATGTAACAATTTTGTTGCTGATATTTCCTGTAGCGGTCGGTAATTCGATCCCGCCGATGACAGGATACACGCTTACGTAGTGTATAATGGTGTGTAATAATTTTATCCGCGCATCCCTCATATACTCGAATATACGCGCGGGGTACTCGTAATTATTTGATGAGCTTGCTTGAAAAAAACAACGCCTGCTTATTCTCATCGCGACGATTTTGCTGCAGTGCCAGATCGAAGTTCAATTGATGCGTAACGCCCTCTCATTCTGGACAAAAAATTGGAATGCGACGAAAGTTTGTTCTCCATTCCAGGTATTCCATTAACTGATTAATTTTTCCCTTGCGTGTAAACACGAGCGTGGCGTATTAATGTGTAAGCGGAAAAAAGAACATGCAATAATTTGCATTCTGAAAGAAAATAATTTAAACGTCATAAATACTAATTTTAGATGGTAAAAAAAATAATGACATCGTCATTGTGTTGAATCATGATAACTGGAGAAGATACTTAACACGAAAGAACGTGAATTTACGAGGTGATAAAGCAGGTATTTGTGCCATGATTTGTTGTAAGATATTTTGAGAAAAATCCTACAATTTATATAATGATTATTTTAAAATAAAACCCTCCTCCTATCCTTAAGACTTGATCTATTAACAAAGAGAGATTCAGGTATAATATGTATCTCACGGATTTAGAAAATTTGATATGTATTAAGATAAAGAGTTTGACGTCGTATAATACGTAACATACATTTAAATGCCATGAGTTCAAGGATTGAACTTATAAAATTTTAAAATTTAAAATAGTCGCACGCATGACGGATATCATAGTAAACAGCCAGTTTTTGCGTGTTAAAATCAGCTAGGCGATATTTTTTTTTTTTATCATTTTTCTCGATGTCTATTACTTTTGGCATTTTCATAATTTATCTTATGACTTTGCAAATTAGAAGATATTTCAAAAAATTTATTTTTGTGAAAATTATAAACATTATTATTACATAAAAATTCACAATTTTCATTAAATTAAACAGTATATTTTATTATAAAAAGACTAACATACATTTTATTATAAAAAGACTAACATACATTTTAAGCTTTAAATAATTTGTCTTCTATCATTGTTCTTTTATTTCTATTTTTTATGACGAAAGTTCATAGTTCTTACTAAAAAATAAATTTTTTTAAATATTTGCAGAATCATCACATCATAAATTATGAATACAAAAAGAAACATTGAGGGAAATAATAAAAATAAGATATTTGCATCTAATCGGTTTCAAATATGCAAAAATGACCGGCCGTTTACTATAATATTTATTACGCGTGCTATTTCAAATTTAAAAATTTTGTAATTTCAATCCTTTGATCCATTGACAATTAAATGTTACGTTTCATAATATCAAACTTTATATCTTAATATATCAAATTTTTCAAAATTTGCGAGATACGTGTATATCCTGGATCTTCCTCTGTAAATAATAAAAAAGAAAATTTCGCTTCGAATCAATTAATATGATTTTTCTTGCATTCTCGCGTGTTCGCATGCTTCCTCTCGCATAAATTGAGGAAACCTTAATACAATGCAACATCGTGTATTGTGTTATAAGGATTAACACGTCATCTACAATCATATGTATCACATAAATTATATTATGTAATGATCCATATATCAATCAATTTTTTAAAGTTTTGTATTTCGAAACGAAATTAAATGTGACGAACGATTTTATCAGACATGTACATCGTGCGAAACTATATAACGAGAGATTTTCGATTTCATATATGTATTTTATATTATACTTTGAGTTCATACCAACAAAGAATCATATATTTTTTTCGAAAATAAATAATATATATACATTTCTCTCGCCCTTTAATTGTTTGTTATTCATATGATTTTATTCATACGTATGTTATATATAAGAGACAATTTATAAATTTATAAATTTTGCAATTAAATAATTTAGACAATTGCAAAATAGTAAATAAAATTTCGACTGCTTTTATTTTAATAAACACTTGAGAATTATTTGATTAGCATTAAAATCATTTCGGAAGCGATAAAATACACTTGTGGTTTTGAGAGAAATCCGGCTACAATAATGAAAAAAATAAGATAAAATAACTGCTATATATTGTACTGTGATTCAACGGTCACGCTCAATAGAAGTCAGCTTAGTTAGCTTAGTAAGCCTCTTTGTGCTGATAAGATTATACTTTTATGTTCGTATTCATACTCAGATCTTATTTAAGATCTTTTTAAATTGATCTTCAGATGCTCTATTATTATTGGCTATAACAAAGTATCTAAAGCAAAAACTTAAGAAAGCCTTAAAATATCTTGAGGAATTATATCTTGAGGAATTACATCTCAGCAATGAAAACGTCCAACAATTGCAAAATAAACGTCGATCGTATTCGGCAGAATATTTATTTTTGTAACTGTTGGAAATTTTCTTCGCCAAGATAGAACTATTCCTTTCTAAATCTAGAAGAGTATAATCCAATCAGTGTAAAAAATACTAATATGTATGAGATTGGCGCGGCGAAACAAAGTTTATTTATATTTATGACTTTGCTTCATTTGTGATCGATTCCACATCGGAAAAGCACAAACTGCCTTTTATTAATAGTACAGAAGGCGCACGAGAAATTTTTGATACAAATTTCTTGCAAAATACTTAAAATATTACGTCATACCACTTATCCAATTTGTCGAATTAGTGAGGATGAAGTACTAAATATATTTAAAATTAGGCGAAATCGTGCGTACGCTACTTGATCATCCTTTCGTAAATATTGTTCTGCCGAACAATGCCTTTCTGTTAAACGCGGTTGTTCTTGTTTTTCTTATGTGATATAAAAAATAAACTATATTTTATCTCTCTGGTTATCGTCTTTCATTGGCAATATACTCTCATTTGCAATATATCATCTAATTTTATAACAATCGCGTACATTTATAGAAATAAATTTGAAATGTTATTACCTTTAATAATATATTTTTTACATGTGTGTGATTTGTAGATATACAAAAATATCAAATATAAATTTTAAATATAACAAAATAAAATGCACCTCAATAAAAGATAATAAGAATGATAATAGTTGCTTTCCATTTACATCGATTCTCAGATAATTTTCACTTGTGACGTCATAACTCAGTTGAATGCATGTCCCTTTATGCATTCTGGTAAGTGAGATTCAACTGAATTTTTATTTATAATTTGCACCAGATCGAGATCGTGTGCTTCAGAGGATCTCGTAAGCTCGCTTCAAGCTGAAATTATGAACTTATTATCACATGTGATAATTTTTTACTAAAATAAACAAGTAGCGACGTCATTAATCTAAGTGTATAAAATATTCGGCTCACTTCAAACTCAGTTTTATTAGAATAAATAAATGAAAAGGAACTAGTATCCAAATACATCTATAAACTATAAATATCACAGATCTGTTTTCTGTGGCTGAGCTAGTGTAAACTTTTGCAACTTAAAATGAGATACACAGATTGTAAGTTTTAGCCAATGCTTTTAGAGCGGATTAAACTATGTCGAAAAGTCCATTTTTTTTTATAAATCTTCTCATGTTGGAAAAAATAAGAAAATGCAGTACTAAAAAGTTGATAAAAAATTCTGAAAAAATCCTCAGAACTGTACGAGAAGAAAATAAATGATTTTTGTCTTTTGCAGTTTTTTTGTAAAATTAATAATATTTGAGTAAAAAATTATTCAAGACCAATATTTAGCAATTTTTAGTAATTAATAATTGTTAACTATTGCGAAAATTGCAAAATGATTTAAATAGTAGAAGACTTTTCGACTCAGTTTAGTCCGCTTTATCTATACAAATGTGATTGGCCAAAACTTATGGGACACCTTATATATTTGATTTTCATTTGACGAAAGCGAAAAAGAAAGTTCTAGACCAGGTTCCATTATGTGATTAAGTTGTGTAAGTTTAACCTGATGTTTCATCAAATGGGCTTCATCCATGACGTCACAGATGAAGCCTATTGGATAAAACATCAAATTAAACCTAACCACAAATTAACCAGGAAATGAAAAATCAGATCCGAATGTAATACAGTCTAGTGCAGAAATAAAAAATATATTTCATATATTCATAACATTGTCCTGACAAACTATCCTAACCAACTTTATCTCACAACAGTATAGCATAGTCCAATGAGAAAATTCAAAATGAAGAAGAGATTATTGTGGTGCGGTTTCACTTTCGCCGTCGTGCTTCTCATCCTTATGATTTCGACTGAGAGTAACATCATCCAAAGAATACCGTTTCTCGACGTGACGACAGTCAACGATATCAGATGCTACGATGAAGTTTCGACTACAAAAAGCAGCCTTGATTTTGATTCGGAAACAAGTACGAAAATTATTATCTATCTTTATATGTATTAAAAAGTTTGAGAAAGTAAGTTCTTGATAAAAATAGCATAAATCTTCGTATAGAATAACTTTTATAAAAAAATCATGGTTGTAAAAAAAATATGAAATGTGTATTTTCAAATCAAATATATCAAATCCATACATTTTATCATGCAATCATCAGAAATTTATTACATTTTGTTTGATTTTGTACAAATTGATACAGTAATATTAAATATTAAACTTTCCCTTTATATTTCTGTGTACAGTTTTTTTTCAATGCTTTAGATTGTTTTTCGTATTGCCATTGAACGATTCAACTGAATAACCGATGCTCTAACCGGTGTTTTTAAAAATTCGAGATATTAATATATACTCGTATTATATTAAAAAGTGTTATAGAAAAAAAATTAATTATTTTATTATTTTTATTAATTAATTTCTTCAAAAGAGATGACAAAATTGAATGAGCTAGGATCTAATTTACTTAAAAATCGTTTAAATTACTTAAAAAATTTTTTGGAATCTTATGTATGATTCGACATATTTTAATAATTTTAATAATTATAATAATATTTTCAAGATACATAAAATTTAAGAAACTTTTATCTTTATTAAGCAATTAAAAAATTACACATTAAGAAATTTGTATAATTAATTTTAATACGGTATTTTAATATTGATTTAAACGTTTAATTTACATTTCTTGACGAGATTGTGAATATCACAATAAATACTCCGATTAAAAATTGCAATAAATTAATATGACTTAATAAATATGTCAACATACATTTGTAATAAACATTATTTACATTTCTTATGCTTTAGATTATATCGATAAGCCAACATCAGGTAGGAACATCTTCTTCCATGAGACTTCTTGTTTCGGCGACGAGGGCCTGACATTAAATGCCCGACAAGCTTGTGCCATAGAATCGGCAGCACGGATGAACCCGTCAATGACCGTGTATTTGCTATTCATCAGTAAATCGGAGTTCTCGAACAGTACACGCGAGATCGTCAGGCATCTTCTTAATTATTCCAATGTCAGGATCCGTCATATCGATCCGCAGAAATACGTGAAGGAGACGCCCTTGGATGCATGGTATACCAGTGGCGTCTTAAAGAAAAGCCATTGGCCGGTCAGTCATATGTCAGATATACTGCGTTATCTGACTTTGTGGAAATATGGCGGTATCTACCTCGATCTCGACGTAGTAGTCACCAGTTCGCTAGAGAATTTGACAAATTTTGCTGGCGCAGAGGACTGGGACGATGTTGCTGCCGGCGTCATGGGGTTCGACTTGTCGAAGCTGGGTCGACGCGTGGCTGATGCTTGCGTGCGTGATCTCAGAAAGAATTTTCGCGGCGACGTCTGGGGTAACAATGGACCCGGAGTCATCACAAGGACATTGCAGAAACTCTGCGCGACGACATATGTGAGTATTGTAGATATTGAAAAAAGATCTGGAACTACAATAATAGGAATTATTTATTTGATCACGTCTAAAAGTTTTAGTTAAATGAATTAATATCATTATTTACAACACACACAACTTTAGATATAAAATAGTATATATAAGAAAAAGTGAAAAGTGGAAATCATTTCTTATTAGAAAATTTTCTCATTAAGAAAATTTATTAATATTTTCATCTTAAATTGATTTTTTTCTTAAATTGATTGTAGATTCATAAAATATAGGATTATTGCTTTGAAAAAAATCATTAAAACAATTATTAAATATAATAAATTTTTATTTACTGACGTAAAAAAATAGTTCTGATCGGCGTAGCCTATCTGTGTCGGGTCAGGACGATCAGACAGTTTCGGAAAAGTTTCAGAAAATAAGAAAATAAAGAACTATTATTTGATTTTTTGTTATATAAAAGCTTTAAACTTTATTCTTCAGCTTTTTATTATTTTTACGTTTTTTTTTGGAATTTTTTATGAAGGGCCTGTAAGTTTTAATTGGTATCAGGTTTTTTGCATACATTTAAACAATATGTAAAAATTTTTATGTAAAAGAATGAAAATTATTATCAGTGGACCGCTTTAAAGTAATCGATGAAAAAAAACTTTTGCGCATGGCTTCGCATGGAGCCGATTCTGCTGGATTGAAACAAAAAAAATTCAAAATAATTCTCAATTAATATACTTTTGGCTATAGTAGGTATCAGAATGAAAGAAAAATATTGAAAACTAAAAATGACGTCACTTTGAAAATTAAATTTCGATTTTTGCATATTGGGCTATTTGATCTTAAGATATCATGGAAATCATGGAAAAATTTCGAGAAAAACGTGTCTTACATGCAGTTTATAGAAAGAATTTCTATCAGGTAATCCAGACCCCGTAATAAAGAGAATCCTCATCTTGCTCGAACATGTCCTTTTGAAAGACCCTCTTCAAATAATAACGGTCACATGAAATATACCTGCGACTATACTATTGTACGTAACATCCTTCTCGCTCGGCGAGCATATCGTAAATTTATCCCTTCTAGCCATTGTAATTTTGTAAGTTTTGCGAATTGGAATAAATCCTTTTGCGTTGTACATATTTTCCACAACATATACTTGCGAAAAATGCAAAAAAAGTTCGATTTTTTTAACCTGTTACAGTAGAATATCTTCTTGAAAAAGAACCAGATTACATCAGTAACTATAAAGTATAGTATGCACGTATTTAAATATACCAAAAACTTTATTACAATGTCATTATTTGTTATATAATATGAACTGGAAATTTTCAATATATCTTTTCAGTAGTTATTCATGTATGCATAATAACACATTATTTTAGCTAAATTTTACATAAAGTAAAACATTAGATAAAAAATAATATGTACTGTTTTTTAAAATATATATTACTTGTCATAATTAAGGTGATTGCCGCTGAAATGCCGTGATCCCGTTCTTTCCTATATTATAGGTTTACAAAACTTCATAAACATTTTTAACTGTACAAAAATTTTATGAAGTCGAACAATCAAACTTTCCAAATTATCTTGAAAGAATTAAAATTGAGAATTTTATTTCAATTTTTAGAAAAAAAGACTGAAAATGTTTTGGTCAATATATCAATAAATTAGACATTAGACATTTGCTTTTATTAAAAAGATGTAAATAGCTACAACATTGTAAATAGCTACAACATAGATGATTTTAAATATTATTTATCAAATAAATAGACAAATTTTTTATTTGAGAATGAGGAAACTGAATTTAATTCATTTGTTGAGCAAATATGATATGATAGCGATGATAAGTAGGTAGAATAAATTTGAATACGTCATTTCATGGCATTAAGAATTATAGGTGTTCTTAACTCTTTCTCTCTTTTTTTCTCTCTTTTGATTAAACAAGAGAGATATATTAACGTGTACAAATAAATAACAAAGTCTATTCGTTGCGAGTAAGAGACTCGCTTCAATTTAATTTGTTGGATTCATCTCCAGCGAATATGATCCATTATTCTCTTAACATAGAATCAAAGACATAGATTTAATCTACAGGAGACAAGTATTACAAAAATCTGTTCTTCTTTGTTCAGATAATTCTCGCTAATTTGCGAGAAATTAATGCACAGAGAATATGCATTATTATTAAAATTGTTATAAATGGATAACATAATTGAATTTTTTCTGCAACCTTTTATACGCATAAAATGCACTCTAGATATCAGAATCTCGAAACATGCGATATCTAACGCAAATAACAAATCACAAACACAGACGTTTAACAGATAACGGATGTTATAAATAATAATTTATAGCAGTGCTATAAATAATAATTTATTCTTTACTTAAAGTGCGCAATTTTTTATTTGTGCGATTTAATCTAGTTGTACATGTGCTGTTTTATACATTAATAATAATTATTAATTGTTTCAATTGTAAATAGTTATTTTTTTCTTTTTTCTCTCCTCTTATTTCTTTATTATATGTTCATTAGTTATATATTTTTTATTTCATAATTACTTGAGTTTCTTTTAGTAAAATTAATATTAGTCTTCTTTTAAAGAATATAACACTTTTACTTATAATTACATATTCATTTCATAAATAAAATTAAAAAATTAAGAATAAGCTAAAAAATAAGTTAAAAAATATTTTTCTGTTTTATAATTTATTTTTTAGGCACGTGATATGACAACCAACCGTTGCCACGGCTTCACAGTATATTCGCCGTCGGTTTTCTATCCGATTCATTATAAAAAATGGAAGAAATATTTTGAGATAAAAGACAGCAATGTGACTTTGAAGATATTGAACAAGGCGAAAGCGATTCACGTATGGAATAATTTGAGCAAGGCCGAAAAGGTGCGAGTGAATAGCAATGTACCGTATGCCGTTATCGCACGGAATTATTGTCCTCATGTTTTCAATAATTGCGGCAAAATATTTTGAACTTAAGCATAGGTAGGATAAAAAATGGAATACTTATTTCATCTCACAATATTGAAAATATTCCATATGAGAAAACATTTCACGTAGAATGAGATTGTCTAAATGCAATCGAAAAAGCGATAATATTGCATAAAATGCATTTAACGAGACAAAGGCTGATTTAGAAAAGTATTCTATTCACTCTACTTTTTTTGTGAGCAATAAATTTCTGTAAATATATTTTATAACGTCTGTTAAAGACCAATGCCATTTTAAATATTATACTATGAATTATCATGTTATTGAGTAATAATAATAATAATAATAATAATAATAATAATAATAATAAATCGCTGCATGATGCAGTTGTAACTTATAATCTCATATGTTTACATTGAAGATGAAATTTCAATATACAAGTCAGATGTTGCTTATCATATTGATCGCTTGTGTAATATGAATAATAGATTCCCATTCTCTTGTTATGAAGACAGAAAAATCTATTTTTATACTTAAAGAAGTTCGTCGCTCATACTTTTCCCATTCGAATAAAAACGAAACAATTTTGCTTATTTCCGTCATACAATATTTCTTAAAATAAAATATATAACATAAAATTACACTCAATATATAAATTTTGATCGTTAAGATAGTTTATTTCCGAATGAATTTTCATAATGTTACGTATATGTTTGTAATGAATATATTTATTTACGTATATATTCACATTATATTTATATAACTCAGTTTCACATATATTTGAAATTGATATTTGTTTTAGCAAATATTATATATTACAGATTGTTCTAGTCCAGTCTATTCAGTGTAACAGTTTTTAAAACAAAACCCGCTAATATCAGTCCGGGAAAAAATGTTTCATATATAATTATACAATATATAAAATATATTCATATATATAACATTTTTCTCGAGAGAGCATGAAGAGTTTAAGAATGCGTAACATTTATGTATGTATGTGTGTGTATATATATATATATATATATATATATATATATATATATATATATATATACATATCATTATGAATTATGAAAAATTATAAGAAAAATTTTCGCCGAGAGTCTATTGTAATATAAGAAAAACTTTGGATGCATATCGAAATGATAATTACATACATAAACGGATCAGTACAAACTATTAAAGATAATCAATTATTGCTAATATTGTTACAATTGAAAAATTCAGTACACAGCCATAAACTCAATTTTTTAAGAATTTGAGGATCTTAATTAAAATTATATTTTATGAATCTATATAAGGTTAATTTCTCCAAATTCTTAAAAAAGAGATAAGTCATCATTGAACTGAATCTTTTGATCGTGTTGTATTGTAGATATTATAAATATAATAATGTTATTATTATTAACAACTATAATTACTACACATAGACAATTTTTAATACCAAGCTATCGTAACTTCGCCGAAATTTATCTTTTTGCAAATTTGCAAACGATGATGTATCGTAAGATATATCTCATTGATAAAATTTCAATATAAATGTTACGATAATTAATATCATGGCTGTGCAACTTTTAGTTTATGGCCAAAAATAATGACACGATTTATACGCATTTATCATAATCTATAGGTATTTATAGGTATCTATAGGTATAAATAATCTATAGGTATTTTTATTCAAATATGGACATAAATCTGTAATATTATAAATATATACATACATATATCCGCCTTTCTTTAGTTTTTTTCGTTTATTTATCACACGTAATTGGATTTTGATAATAATCATATATATTTATTTTATCTAATATCTTCGTTTAATAATTTTCTAAAATAATAAATTTCAATTCAATAATAATATTTTTGATAAAAATGTTATAATAGTGTGTTAATATTAAAATATTAGTGTATAAATTCATTAAATTTGTTACTGTTGATTATACCTATAGATTATGCATATATAATACGTCAAACAAGTTCAAGTATACTTAGAAATTAAGAGAAACTTAAAATTGGAAAATGTAATTTAATCCTTTGTACTATTTTACATACATTGTAAAGATTATAAAATCACATACAATAATGTAAAACAATAAATTAACAAATGTTGATAACGAATGACAAATGTATTTTTATCAACATGCCTTATTAAAAAAAATACGTTCTATCTTAAAACATGCGCATGCGCGTATGTTTTTAAGGAATTCTATAAACTGTAAAAGTACTTCTGAGTGTAAGGACTTTAAGTTGAACAAAATTTTATAAATTTTGTATTTTCAATATACGATAAAATAATTTATAATATCTTAAATGTGACACTTAATCTATTCCTACATATAAAAAAATCTGTAATATATATCCTTGGAAAAAGTAAAAAAATGTATTTTATGAATGAATATATAAGTGAAAAATATATACAAAAAAGCCGTGCATTATTCATTTATTCAAGATTAGATTAATTTATTGTATATTCTTTTAAAAATGATCGATGCGATCAAGAGCTGTATATTTGTCAAGATAGACGAAAATATAATACAAATAAAATATATTGTACAATTATTAATAAAATACACATAGAAATTTTGTTTTTTGTATTTCATATCATGATAACATTTTCTATTATTTTTTTAATTCTTTGCAAATTTTGAATGTATTTCGTATTTTCTTTGCGTAGTAAATGTATTAAATTGTAAAAATAATACGCAGGAAGTCACTTCATCGTTCATCGCAGTTCATCGCAGTTCATCGCTTTTTAAAAAATATATTTTAAAAATATCTTATTCATGTCCAGGAAATTCGCCAATTGGCGCACGTAAATCTCATTCACTTGATCTTGAATAATGATTCGCTTTATGCGAAGATTATTAATACCAATGCTGCAACGCTATATATGTCACGTAATAAACTATAGTTAAGGCTGCGTGTTGTGAAGGCCAATGTTTGGTTACGCGAACGAAAGCAAAGATTGTGCAAAAGGTTTATTTTCCTCTGTGAAGCTTTACCGTCGAATAAAATTTTAGTTATATTTCTTGTTAAATCCTTACGAAAATACTTTTTCTGTACTTACGTAATTTATAGTATTTCCTCAATTAAAGATAATTGTATCGATTGATTTTTATTGAAATGGTTGTACATATAATGCGTCGTTTCTTGAAAGATTAATTATTTGACGTGATTCATCGTGATATAATTATTCTTCATTACAGAAAGTTGAACAATTTTGCAACTCCTTTTCGAATACATTCTAGTTTTATGCGTAATGATTCATCATAAATGTCTAATCCATTTTCAATGATTTTAGAGAAAATTACTTTTAAATTTAATTAATATTAAGTAATATTAATTAAAAAAAATTAATGCTAAAAGTTTGCAAGTCAAACAAAATTCGAAATGTTCCTTATTCAAATAAAACGTAAAAAGTTCTTGAAATGAAATCGTATCTGTCCGTAGTCCGTTTTCACATCGTTGAAGAACGATAGACGTATCTGCTGGATTATGAAGACATCAGTAATAATCGAGCAGTTGAGAGCTATTTGTCGCACACTCGTAGATTATGTAACAATTGTATTACAGTACAGTTACTACAATTGTTTTTATATTCCATATGTTTTAATAAAAAGATCTTCAACAAGAAATTGATTTCCAATGTAAACAAAATAGAAATTTCAAATAGAATTATACGAATTGTGTAAACTTTCACAGATTGGTTGCAAATGAACACTGGACAAAGTCGTCTGCAGTTATGAGGAAACAACGCGCGTTTTTTGTATTGTGCTGTCTACTTGGATTAATGATTATTGTCTGCATTTTTTGGGAGGACTTATCGATGGTATTGTTCACCGTCATCTCAGCCGATCATGTTTCCTGTTGGTACGGATCCAGTGATCCAGATATCATGGAACTTGGAGAAGGAGAATGGGGTTAGTTAAGCTATTATAGATTTTACTTTTCTTGTATTTCAAGTACATATAGAATGGAAATTTAATTTTATTAAAATAAAATAAAATAAAGAAACTCTCTCTCTCTCTCTCTCTCTCTCTCTCTCTCTCTCTCTAAAGTTTAAATATTAAAATATTAAAAATATTTTTAAAAAATTTTGAATTATCAAGGCGAGAGAGAGAGAGAGAGAGAGAGAGAGAGAGAGAGAGAGAGAGAATATGAAATAGAAAATTACATAAAGAATATATCTTTCAAATATTACATGCTTTTAAAAAATATATATGTAGACTAAATATTTAGAAAAATTAAGTTAACAAAAATAAATAATAATTATAATGGAGCTGTTAGAAGTTAAGTATACAATTTTAAATTAAAACTCAATTGTTATTTATTTTTATTCTATAAGAAATCTTATTAATTGTATCAATATTTGTTTAGCATTTAAAGAATTTATCTTAAAAATTGAACGTAAAAGTTGGTATTATCGCAAACGATTTTTGTTTGATCAATATTACTTTATATTGGATAATAAAACATGGCAATAAAAAATGATAACAGTATGAAAAAAGCGATGCTATTCTCTTCCATTTATAGTTAATAATAGAGAATTAAGTACGTGGAAAAATTCCAAATTAAAATTAAATAATACATTTTTCCAAATTTATATATTTTATATCTTACGCTAGTAATAAATTATTATATCACGCGATAATATTAGGTGTTGGAATTAATTCGTAGCGTTTTACAAGTGATGGGAAGTACTTTCATTAATGTATTTTTTAATGCTCATGTGAAATAAATAACATTCTTTCATTAAAAACGCTACGAATTAATTCCAACACCTAATAAATTATTATATCATGCATATCAATAGACTTTGCAGTTATCTATATGCAAGTCATTTGAATTGATTGTGAGATATAATTATCACATAACAAATGTATCGTGATATTTTTAAAATGTATAAAATTCTACTTCAACTGAAGTACCTAAAGATTATCGACAATGACTTCTATCTCCTTGTAATACTTACAGCTGCAGCGATTTGCATATTCTTAAATATATTATTTTTAAATAACTTATGTCGACATTTTAGTCTTTTATCGAACATGTTTGCAAAAATATATATATGTAGGGTGAATCAGAATCGTTGAACCAGTTTTTTATCCTATGAAAAAATTATCGACTATACATGTTATAATCCAATTAGGTATGAAATGTATATGTCGTTGCAGCTGCTAAGTTTTACGAGTTATTGTCGACAATCTTTATATACAGTTGAAGTAGAATTTTAAAAGTATCACGATACATATACTCTGTTATGATATATTCTTTACAATTGTAAACTATAGACGACTCGGTGGTCTCTATATGCCACTGATTTAATATTAAATCCTTGATCTATAAATATCATCAATTTTAATATGCAATCATTTACATTAATTACAGTAGAATATTCATGAGAATAAAAATATGCAATTATAAATCATTCTGTGCACTTAATCATGTTTGTGTGTATATAATAGTGTTTTAGAATTTATTCTTTTATATAATAACAATATAAAAAAGTGTAAAATTTTATAAAATGAATTCATTTTGCGATAATATCAAGATTTTGTCTTTTATTTTCAAATGTTTATTATTAATTTCTTAATTCTTAGATATATTTAATTATTATTTAATTATTTAGTATCTTTTTAAATATTTAGTCTCTTATTAAATCAATATGTCTATTTCTGAAAATCAACTATAACTCAGAGAAATATTTCAATTGTGTAATAGATATATGTATATTTATTTTATAAGTTATAAATTAATAAAATTTATTTTATTATTATTTTAAAAAATAATAATAATGTATAAAGAGTTCCCGAGAATCATATGTTTTTAATTACTTTCTGTTTAAACGCTTTAAAGGATAAATTATTTAAATTTCTTCTTCATTATATTTTTTTTTCTTAATTTTTAGACGAACAAATGTTGATACCAAGTAGATGCATATTTTTCCATGAGACCACGTGTTCACCGCCGAATCTTACGCCTCAACAAGCGTGCGCCGTAGAATCGTCGGCTAGAAACAATCGCAATTTAAATGTCTTTTTGCTTTTCTTTGCGACGAAGCAATTTTCTGAGAAGTCTAAGAGATACATCAAAATCTTAGAAACTTATGATAATATATATATAAGAAGAATACGTTTGTCTACATATATTATCGATACGCCAATAGAAGACTGGTTCTGGACAAATATCCGTAGATTATGGGAAAATAAAGATTGGCTACATAAAGACTTTCATGATTATGTCCGGATGTTGACGTTGTGGAAGTTTGGCGGTGTGTCGTTGAATTTGAACAGCGTGGTGCTGACGTGAGTTGGACGATTATTTCTTATCTTCAAGACTTCAAAGTAAATTCAGCAACGGCAGACGAAATTAATTGATAATTTTCTAAGAAATTTTTCGTTAATAACTAACGATATATCTTGAATCAACATTTATATTCAGTTCTTATTTCAAAACCGATTATTTATTATAATGTCTAAGATACGGCTCTTGTAACATCTTAAATTTGTACTTAACAGTCTTATATATAGAAATCAACTATGAATATGAGTTTTAAACTCTGTGAAATTCAAAATGTCACAATTCCAATATTTTGTGTGTACGAATACGTAAGTGTCAGTATCAGTCTAGCAAATTCGCTGCAACAATTAAATAATACGTAGGCTGCTGGAAAAGTTTCTGCAAACAATATGAAAAAAAACATGTAAAATTCGGTAAATGGCTTTATTGTTTTTCAAAGTATTCGCCTTTAAGATCGATACATTTTTGCATACGCTCAAACCAATTTTCGAAGCATTTTTTCCACTCTGAGGCTGTAATCTCAGAAATCAGTGTACGAAATTTTCAACAGCTGCTTCAGGCGACTCAAATCGCTCACCACGCATCTTCTTTTTAATGTTTGGGAACAAAAAGAAGTCATTAGGTGATAAATCAGGTGAATACGGACAATGAGTTATTAATTCGACATTTTTACTGGATAAAAAATCAATGATTTGACGTGCTGTGTTGTCATAATGAAGGATGATGCGACGATTTCGATTTGTTCTACGCAATTCATTTATGACTTCTGGTGAACAAATTGTTGTATACCAATCAGTATTTACAGTCCTTCGATCCTCTAAAGCCACGGTTGTCACATGTCCGGTATAACTAAAGAAACAAGCAATCATTTGCTTGATAGCACTGCGTGAACGAACAACTTTTGTTGGTTTCGGTTCATTTTGAAATACCCAAACAGTGGATTGTTATTTACTTTCGGACTCATATGAATAGATCCATGTTTCGTCCCCAGTAACGATGTTGTAGACCAAATTTGACCGACCTCAGTTGAATTTCTTGAGCATTTCTTTGCTCCATTTAACACGAGCCTGTTTTTGAGTTTCGGTCAAATTGTGTGGGACCCAACGACTGCAAAGTTTCCGTACGCTCAAGTGATCATGCAAAATCGTATGTATTGCTTTCATGTCAATGCCTAAGGATGCTTGAATCTCGCGGTATGTCATATGCCGGGCTCGCTCAATTATTTCACGCACAGCATCAACATTAATGGCAACAACAGACGTGGATGGACGACCTTCACGGAATTCGTCACAAAGAAAGATACGTTCACGCTGGAATTCAGCAAACCAATTATAAATAGTCCTATTGGATGGTGCTTCATCCCCAAAAGCCGAATGAAGTCGATCGATGCATTGTTTCGGAGTTAGATTACATTTATAATCGTAAAAAATCATTGCCCGAAAATTTTCACGCGAAATTTCCATTTTCTCACAAAATAACTTTTTTTAAAATACTATGCAAACAAAAGTTGGCTTGGGTACAAACTGTCAACTGAATTATATAATAGATTAAAAATACGGATATGATAGTAGCAGAACGTTGGTGCCACGTTGGTGAAAGTATTAGATTGCAGAAACTTTTCCAGCAGTCTAGCATATAAACGCATTTAGGTTTTAGTAAATAATTAAAATTTATATTTAGATCACTGGACAAGCTAACTACTTTTACGGGCGTGCAAGACAATCGAGATATGAGTGTCGGTGTATTTGGCGTCGACACGAGTACAAATTTTGGAAGAAACTTTATCGACGCTTGTATGGAAATTATTAAAAGTACAAATGCAAACAGCTATTTACGATACAATATCACAAGAGTTATAGCCGAAGCCGTATGGAAACTCTGTTATCAGCGAAACGTGAGTATGATATGAATTTGATTCATTTATTGTTAGCAAATAACTCACTTTCGTTAACGTGCTTCATCACTTCATGACGTATAATAATTCTGTCTCTTTCTTGCATGGTTTCTCACTCTCATCCTCAGTTTCACATTTCTCTTCCTCTTTGTCTCTACAATTTAAATTAAAAAATATTATATAAAACAAACCTAAATTTCTATAATTTAAACCATAAAACTTTTTTATTGTATATATTAACTGCATACAGGAGAAAAGTTGCTTTCCAACAGTTGCAAGGCTGCCTTTTCTGCTGAATGCAGCCATTTTTTATCATTTGCATGATCATTGGATTAATAAATCTCGTCACGTTAGGACGCATCATATAATTGATATATGATGTGTAAATAATGAAATCTCTGATAAAAAATTTTTATATTTTCATATTGTTCAGAATATTTATATTTTAAATTTATGAAAATCCTTAAACGTATTTCAAATTTTATAAATTTTTTATGATAGAATGAAAAATTTAAAAATATTTCAAAATTCATATATAAAGAATTCTGGAAAAATGTTGTAATTTTGTATAAAAAATATTTCAGGAATTTTTCTAAAAAATTATATAATTATATAGAATTCTAAAAAATTCTAAAAAATTATATGAAGGATTCTAAGAAAAACTTTTCGCCAAATTTAAATTACAATAGGTTGATATGTGTGCGAAAAAAATCATTTTACATTAAATGCAATTAATATGTAACAGAAATCATTTTACGTTAAATGCATATTACCTCATTAGACAAATCTTTCCACGTATTTCACAGGACAAGGAATGTCGGCAGTTTACGATCTATTCACCGGAGAAATTTTATCCCTCATTTCCTGATTCGCGGGAAGTTCACACAAACAAAACAAGAGCGAAAGAAATGCTGAAAATAGAGAAAAATGCTATGACGATTCATTTGTTGAATAATTACAACCGAAGCACAGAAGCATGGCTTTCAAATGTAATAGCTTTCAAAATGGCAGCTGAACAAAATTGTCCGAAGATATACGAATTAGTCGGAAAAAATTTTTTGAACTTATGACTTAGTATTATATTAATTGATACGTAGCACGTATTGCAAATTGATACGCAAATATATCTGAGTAAAGTTTATAATAATTATTATTTGTGATGTAGTTTATATTGAAATATTAAATAAAAATATTATATAAGAAAAAACTTACTGTTCTATATTTAATATTAGGTGTTGGAATTAATTCGTAGCGTTTTTAATGAAAGAATGTTATTTATTTCACATGAGCATTAAAAAATACATTAATGAAAATACTTCCCATCACTTGTAAAACGCTACGAATTAATTCCAACACCTAATAATATTCTAGCCTTTCATTTATAATAACTTTATAATTGTTTTTACATTTTAGCATTTATGTATAAATATTTTCCACTTTCATAAGTGAAAAATGAAAATATATACACAGTGTCCTAAAATGTCAAATGTGTGCTCATAAGCGGAAAAAACTGAGTCGAAAAATCCTTTATCAATTTGCAATTTTCGCAATAGTTAGGATATTAATTACTAAAAATCGCCGAATATTGATTTTCAACAATTTTTTACTCAAGTATCAATCTTTAACAGAAAAACAGCAAGTGAAAATTATTTGTTTTCTTCTCATAGAGTTCTGAGAATTTTTTCAAAATTTGTTAATACTGCATTTTCTCATGTTGATAAAAATAGTCAATATAAGAAAATACAGTAATAAAAAAATTGATAAAAAATTATGAAAAAATTCTTTGAGCTCTATGAGAAGAAAATAAACAATTTTTTTCTCTTGCTGTTTTTCTGTAAAGTTTATAATACTCGAGTCAAAAATTATTGAATACCAATCAACGATTTTTAATTAATATTTTGTTAACTATTGCGAAAATCACAAAATGGTACAGGACTTTTCGACTTAGTTTAGTCGTCGATTTTATCAGCATACAAAATATTTGGCGGTCATTCTGGGATACCCTGTATATGCTAAGATTATTTCTCAATTAAATTAAAGCCTCTAAATACGTTGAAAATATTTATTTTCAGATGAGATATGATGGTTATATTCAGAATATTAATACAAAGATTGAATGGGCGTTCAGATAATTATTTGCCTATGAGCGAAGTTAGATCTTTAGATTTATGATAAATTTAGAAGAATAGCAATAATAACAATGAGTTCACTTATGTTTTTTTGAATATAGCCAATAAGGATATATAATTAATAAATTAATAATTCTGGATAAATTATCGTGGTTTGTTCGTTGTTAAGATTTCAGGGGCTCGTTGTATTGATATAAATTTGTTAAGAATGTTTTATACATATTTTCAAAATAATAATAAAATTATGAAAAAATTATAAATTATTCTAAATCAATGTTTAAAAATAATACGACAAATTTGACGGTTTACTATCTGAATCATAAGTTATTTTAATAAATAATAGTACTTTTTTAATCTGCTCTAATAAAAATATATGAAAATTATTAAAATAAATAACAAAAATATCAATTTTTTTAAATATAAGTTATACATTGTTATATTCAAGATCATTTACGTAGAATTACATTGTGATGTATGAACAATAGTCCAGTAAATAAACAAAATATTTATTTGTTCTATCTTTGTTCTGTCTTCGTAACTAATCAGAGTGAATCGCAATAAAATTTTGCATAAATTATTTTAAATATTTAAAGTACGTATAAAAGAAAAATGTAAATTTTTTAATCATTTTTAAAATTTTAATTTTTAATAAAAATAATAACAAATAAAATAAATACAAAACTACAAAAATGTGTCAAACAAAAAAAAATCTTATTCACACAATTTTCATAAGTATATATAATAGTTTATTCGAAGTGTAAATATTAAACATACTTCCAAATTTAATTTTCTTTGCAGGAACTGTATGCATCTAATACATCCTTAAATCATTGACTTAAATCTGTATAATTAGTTCTTAATGCAGTATTAAAAATTGATAATTTATTATCATATTTATTATGTACTTTATAAATAAAAATGCATATTTACGACGCAACATTAATTAATATCATATATAAATTACTCCAAAACTACTCGATAAAAAATTTTTTCTACATTAATATGTATAAATATATACAAACATATACTTAAATATGCATAAATATTCATAATCATATATAATTAAACACGAAAACTGTCCATATAATTTTTTTTTTTGTAATACTTTAGTGTACTGAAAATAATATTTTTTTTAAGACAATGAAAAATAGTTAATGAGACAATTTTTGTATTATTTGTTGATTTTAGAAAAAATCAAGTTTTGAGAAAAATACAATAAAATTTGCTCATACATAACTATGTATAATTTTACATATGAGCAATTATATATGAGCAATTTTTTACATTTCTCCGAATTTGATTTTTTCTAAAACAAACAATGCAAAAATTAATTATTTTTGATATTTTCTCATTATTATTATTATTTTTAGTATACTAAAAAATAATTTTACAAATGAAAAATAGATGTATGAATATATCTCATACATAATTATATATCTTTATAAATATTTATACATGATTATGTATGTTTATACATATTTATATATATTCATACATGAAAAATTTCTTATCAAGTATTATTATATATTCTCTATATGTCGTTTACATGAATAATTAAATAAATGTAGTATAATGGTTCTATTTTCGATTTTCCTGTAATTTTATATATGTAAATTTATATAGTTTAAATTATTAGTTTAATTTATATAATTTAAATTTATATTTATTTTTACTTAGAATACATTTTGAGAAGGAAAATCGTCATTCACGTCCCACGAACTTCTCTATTTCAAAGCTTTTTAAGGTTCACATAAAAAGAATAAAAAAGGTATAAATTTTGATCACAAAAACTATGCTATAATTTATATTACATAAGAAAACAATTTTTATTTTTATTTTTAATTAATTAAAGCAGAGAATAAGCAAATTATCATTAAATTATTTTCTATTTTTATTTATAATTTTTATTTTTATTTTTAATTAATTAAAGCAGAGAATAAGCAAATTATCATTAAATTATTATTTTCTAATTTACCGACATCAAAAAGCTTTGAAATTGTAAGAAAAAAAAACAGGATTTGAGTGATAATTTTTTTTTTCTTTTCGGAATATATTCTATGTATAAAAACACATAAACTTATGAAATTATTGTAAGTAGAAGCGTTATTGCATATATTTATTTTATATAGAAATTCTTTATTACGTAAACTTACGTTTATCGTACGTGATATCGTTCGATTTATGATGTCATTAATATTTCATGCATAGAAATGTTTATTATATGACGTTCACGTTGAATTATCAATTTTTTATATAGAACTTATCTCAGTAATATTTTCAGAGAGAAGCGGATCCGATTTTACAATTTTAGTTGAGGTTAGGTTGCTACTGAATGACAATATAAATAGAGACGCAAAGAAATAAGGAAAAATTGTCAATACGTCACTTACGTATGATTGCGACGTATGTATTTTGATAATCTTTACTCCCATTATCATTTCATGAATAAAATCGTGCGATAACCGCTTGACTTGATGATAATTTTCGCGCTGAGATTCGATCATTCGATCATTAAGTATCTGATGCAGAACGTGATACTGCTGCGCGTTTCAAGAACATTGACGACGCGAAATTCAACCGTTCTTCTTTCGCACAGCACACGTATCGGACAATTAAGCACGTTAGACGTAATGGCACAACGAATCTTCAAAGGCGATAATGATAACTATAATGGCATTACAATCGATTCCGTTGAGGAGACCTGCGACAATAAAATATTTACACAGCGTCTCAAAGGTAGAGACGCATTTTGCCTCATCTCGTATCTTTTTCTATATTTAAGATATATTTCTATTTAAGATATTATTAATTATATGCATATAATATTATGTATTGTAAGAGGTATATATATATATATATATATATATATATATATATATATATATATATATATATATGAGACTGTATTATAAAGAAAATTTTGAACAATCATTTTCTTTTCAAATTTGCTAAATTTTACTTGTAAAGCATTTATAACAACAAGTTAAAATTATTTTTTCATTGAGTTCTCATATTCCATGTTTGTTATCTCGTTAAAAGGATATTAAAGAAATAAATTTAATATATTATAGCAGAATATATTTTAGAAATCAGAAGAAATAAACACACATATAATTTATAAATATCAGAAGAAATAAACATACATATAATTTATAAATATTTTTATAGATTCTTTAGAGCAATGGATAAAGGATAAAAGACGCACTATATGGTTTCGTGTGCACATACCGCATACCGAGTGGATTCCGATATTAACAGGGCATGGATTCATCTTCCATCATTCCAAAGAAGAATATGTTATGTTATATCGTTGGTTACCTACTAACGAGGAATGTAATGTCCCAAAATATGCACATACATACTTAGGTGTTGGTGCGTTTGTGTTCAATAAGAATACTTGTGAAATTCTTGTCATTAAAGAAAAATATGCTCCTACTAAAGCAAGTTGGAAACTTCCAGGAGGCTATGTAGAGCCAGGTAGCTTAATATAAGACATTATGCACATATTAGTTCACTGTTTTGTATATATATGTATAGACAACATATATATTTATATTGTCAGGAGAAGATATTGAAACAGCAGCCAAGAGAGAAGTTTTAGAAGAAACAGGAATTCAGGCAGATTTCAAATGTTTAATATCTTTCAGACACGGGCATGATTATTCTTTTGGATGCTCGGATATATATATGATCGCGTACTTAACACCTCAAAATTTTGAAATTGATAAATGTAAACGGGAGATTTCAGAATGCAAATGGATGAAGGTAAATGTTATATTACAAGATTTTTTTCTTACATTACCAAAAATCAATAATTATATTTGTTTTAAATTCATACATGGTCTTAACAAAATCTGCAAGTATATATATTTGATAAAATTGAATTGTGTTACGATACTAATGTGCAGTATCTATATCCCTAAGTGTTGCATAACTGTTTCAATTTATAAACTTCTATTATTTTTCCAGCTAGGTGATTTCATGCAACATCCAGAAGTACATGCAAATAACAAAACTTTAGCAGCAAAAACAATAGATTTTCTTCAACATCAAATGGGCATAGTTGCTAACTATGGAGTACATCCCATTACTAAAAAGCAGATATGTGTGTATAGTGTGCAGAATACAGACTCTGAAAATACATCTGTAGAATAAACTTCGTCTTTAGAAACAAATGTGTATATACATATATAAATAAAATGAAATACTAGAGATTCTAAGTAATTATGTAAAAAAAACATGCATATATATATAAAGTTATTTTGTTATTACCGTTTTATAGAAATAAATATATAAGATAACAATAGAGATAATATAACTAATATAATTAAATATTATATATTAAATATTGTAAACAAAAGATTAAATTTTTGTCTAATAAATTATAATCTTAAGAAGACTTATTTTATATTATATCACATGTATCACAATAAGTTACATAAGATCTAAGTTTTTGTGTGCATTACAGTTATAAATATTTTTTAACTGTCTCACAATTATTATTGATATACTATGCTAAACAATCTGCCTTAAAGTAAGTTCCATCTTATTTGCTTTATAAGATTACACTTATACGATTATATTTATATTATATTTTTTTGATTACTGTTATATAAAATTCCCGCAACTCGCGGTTTCGCGTAAAGTACGCGATAGTGTCGCTGCGCTTGTTTTAGCGCCGAGACACTACCGTGTCTTTTGTAATACTTATATGTCTCAACATGTAGTTACCATTTAATTTGTAATAATATTAGAAACGTGTGACATAAATTTTAATAATACTGCCACAACCAGGAAAATTTTACAAAATTTTAATGATAAACAGTAAGAAAAACTGTATGTAAATACATTTCTATCAATTATTGTAAACTATTAATACAATTTTTGTCAATTAGTATTTTAATTGAATTTAATTTTCTTAAGGAATCATAGAATTTAGTGCGATGAGCGTTACTACTGTGGCAATAATGGGTGGCATACACCACTGATAAAAGGATGGACGCGGAGCTGCAGTCATAGAAAGAATAACCCAACTCGTGAAACGTAATATATTGCTTAATATAAGCGAGCGGTATCCTTTATGCTTAGGAGAAATCTGTACGATACCTAATGTACTGCACCCAGCCAATATTATCCAACTTACTATATGGATAGGATCTTCCGTGGAGAGTCTCATATCGTAGCTGTAATAAGTAAGTCTAAGTAAGTCTTTTCGTTAACTAATTTTTATGAAATTTAATTCCGATTTTAAGAGCCCTGTTTTCTCATTATAGTTAAAATATGATTAATTGATTATACTTTTCGCTTCTATCACAATTTGATATTATTATAATGAGAAAACGGAAGTCTTAAATCGAGAATTTTAATACATACCTGAAATTTTTTGCCCAAACTAGGACAGATGGAACTGCTGGGATTGCAGCAAAACTATATAACAGAAATAGAAGAAGACGATTGTATATCTCTTGACCAATATTTTTCTGACTAGTAGTTAACTGATCGTTTTCTTCTTCACTTTTTGCATTCTTCCAACGTTTAAACAAATTGAAATGTTGGAGTGGGGCCAATAATATGTCCTCTAAATAATCTTCGTACATCCTTGTTAATTTTAAAAAGTGAAGAAATACCGAAATGAGCATACTAAGAGCTGCGCACGTTATTGGAATTAGAGATTGTACGAAAAAAGTTGTAATATATGGCAGCTGATTTAAACCACTCAATAACCAGTCCGACCATGTTATTGAGAATGCTATTGCACGTGCTAAGAACCTACAAAGAATATGATTTACAAAAATATTTTAATTCATTAATTTGATCATTTTTTCAATATGCAATTAAATACAAGAGAATATTTTTATTTTAGTATAAATAAAAGAATTGTACCTGACAGCTATTCCATGTGCAACAGAACCAAGAAATATAACAGAGAAACATACACCGACGGCAGATATACCAATAATACATAAAGCGATGCAAGTTTCATACGTAACGTTGAAGACAAAGGATAATATTATGGTAATGATTATTGTCGGTAGCACATCTGAATTGTAATGTACCCTTAAAGAAACGATAAGAAGGAGTAAACTGATAATAGTCGTGTAAAGCAATGGCCACCGATCCCGTACTCTACATGAAATTTTATCGATGATTCCTCCAGGTTGAATATTAATCATATAAATGCATTCTGGTTCTAATGTTACTCTTAAACTTGCTGTATCATTGGAACGTCCATAGAGAGTCTGCATTTTCATCGTTTTCGGACCATCGTCTCTGCATTGTAATTAAATATATATAAAAAAAGCTTATACGAAACTCAATTTATTATGAAATACACTTACGTATTCGTGAAGATTTCCAATTGAGTCGATCCTACATTCGATGATTCTATTAACTCGACAATGGCATGATGCTTAATACAATTCAGCGATTTGAACTCGATTGTGACTGCGTCTATGATGTTGGGAAGTGTTATATAATATCTTATACTTCCCTTGACAGTTTCAATTAAATTAGGTCCACGAAAACCAAAGAGATATTTAGGATGTAAGAATCTGTTTCTTGTAGATTCCATTCGATTATTATAAAAATAGGAATCAAAATTGACTGTAAGTTGTTTCTCTAAATCATCGGGAGTTAATTTCACAATGGCATGAGTAATGTGTGGATATTTTATCTCTTTTATATTTAAATCAACAATTCTTCTCGATCGATATAAAGGATCGGGTAAAATCCTTGTTTTATTTGTCAAACTCCAACCCCATTCACTGAAAAATACATATATTAAAACTTATTAATAAATAATAATTTCTTTCATAATAAAAGTATATAATTCAATGTTACCAAATTCTTTTTTGTTCTTGTTTTTTTAATGCTGAACAAACAAACAGCCAATCCTTGCTTTGTAAATTTATTGTATCAATGGTTAAGAAATCAGATTTGTGAAATAGTTCCACCGCAAGATATATAACGGATGATCTTTTAATTCCGTTATTATTCCAGATATACTGTTGAGGTACACTCATCCATTCAGCGTCGGTTTCAAATCGAACTTTGTCTGGATAATGATACATTTTTTTGCCAGAAGTGTGCTGAAATTTTATACATTAAAATTCATTAACTTATTTTAGCAATTCCATAATTTATAATTATTAAATATCTTTTTGTGTGACTGTGCGATATCATATATAAGTAATTGAATTGATTAAATCCTGATTTTATAATAGCATCTATAATAATTACTTACTTTTAAGAAATGATAAGATAAGGACTTCATTTTTAAATCAGGATTTGATGTAATTTTAGGCGGTTTTTCCAACTGATTCACAGAATCAAATAGCGACCGCACAATTACAAATACTAATTGTTTACACCATAGAATACTTAAATGATCCGTGGATTTCCAAACACATGGTACACTCGTGGAAAGAACATTTATATCCGCCATACGATCGAAAGCTGCGATAGAAGGTACAAGTATATCACGTGGTCCACCTCCAACTGACACTATCTTTACTCCTGCATCCTTAAGTTTATGCAAATGTCTTTCCAATTCATAATAATAATTTGCAAAGACACTATCAAAAACTAAGAAAGGAGTATGAGGAGTAGCCAAATTTATTATCATATTTGCTAACGATGCGTTCATATTTGGTGCTAGTAACAGAGCTCCTTTTGCTATAATACCACCCTGAAAGCAATGCCAGTAAATTTCAATCATTCTTTATAGCACATATCTGTGTTTCTTACCATAGAATGACCAATTAGTACAACATTATCCATTTTTCCCTTATACAATGCTAGTATTGCCTTTATACAATGTGAGACATATTCCGTTTGTTCCATAAGCACACCTAGCATTAATAAAATTACAATAGCAGTTGGTATTATATACACAAATATCAATATATTAATTTTTATCAATATATTAATTTTATCAATATATTAATTTTTTAAATATTTTTCTGTCATACCTCCATACAACGCAGAATAATCCTTACTGAATGAAACAGTAAAAAAGTCAAAATGGAAGGAAGCTGTGCGACTTTTTCTTAAACTTACTGAAGCAATAGATCGTACTAAAATAAAAGAAAAAAAAATAAGTAAATAGACTTTTGAATATCTGTTTTAAAATAATAAAAATCTGTCATCAAACTAAATCGCTAATATATAATTAAAGTGATATAAACCTTGCTCATGAGATCCAGCATTGCCTGGTATGAAAAGAACTGGTATACCAGAAAAATGCATTCTTCTCAATTTTTCGGTTAGAATGCCTTCTCCATAAGCATACAATCCAAACCGTGGATATTTTGCTTCAATATCGTTTTTCAAGGATATTTTCTAAAATATAATAAATTATTTAAAAATTCACAAAAAAATTTATATACATATTTAACATTCCACTAAAAATATTCTTTGTTTTTATATTTAATAAATAAAAAACTCGTTATTATTTCTTCATATTCTGGTGGAAAAATGAAGTAAACTATCTGATAAGTCTAATTGAAAAAAACAAACTTAATAACACTTAATAAATTAGAGGTCTGATTTTTATAATTCAATCAATATATACTTCTTATTTAAATAAAATATATTAAATATATATTAAAATTTGACAAAGACAAGAAGGAAAGTTCTAATTCAAACTATTATAGTAATAAAAAAATAAACTTAAGAGTTCTAAATAAACATATTAAAAAAGTATAATCTCTATTCTTATAGCAAGCTACCTCCAATAATTCATAAAAAGTATAGTAGTAAAGTTGAAAAATGTTGTAGTCTCATGTATGATTTACAAATTCACATACCACATATTGCGGGTACTCAAACATATACGTCATTTCACAAGTATTCTCCTCAAAGTCAGTGACATATCTCGCAACCCCGAGAACATACAGTAGAGTGATCATAATAAAAAACGGTGCCAGTGAACCATAGATAATTATCCATTTGAATGAAATCATTTTGAGTACCTGTCCACTCTCGAACCTTTAAGTAGAAAATATTTATTATTTGCTTTAACACTGACCGTTTAATACTGACATTTCTATCCTTTGAGATCTTTAGAAGAAATTTTTCATAGATTACAATTTGGATAATAAACTTAAAATTATATAAAAAATAGAAAGTATAGAAACTTAATCAATTTACTGAAATATAAAAAAATCTTATAAAAATAAAAAGTATATACCAGGATAGATTCCTATTACTTTCATCTGATTCGTCGGTCTTCATTGAGACTATAGGTTATAATTTCTTGTGATATTAAAAAAAACGCCAATTCGAATAAAATTTGACGCATGCGCAGCGCATCATAGGATTGATTTCATATCTCATTTTCAATGCAGAAATGCCGAGAGCGCCAGCGATTGATTGGTTTTTTTTTTGGAACTGATCAATCGCATTTGCTGTTCAATAGAATTGACCAATCATGGTTAACATTAATCGATCGATTAAGGGTGCGGTCCACTTGACGCTACAAATACTTCGAAGCGTTTGATTGACCAAGGAAGAAAGAATTTTACTTGAATTTTAATTGACCAATCAAAAAATGCTTTGAAGCATTGTAGCATTACTGTCTATTTCCATCAATGTAGATTAACTTTAGTCCGGCTCTACAATAGATTTTTTTTTTAAGCCTTAAACCATAAGGAATGGACGAATCACAATTCAATTAAGCTTGATTGCACCAATGTTACTTTAATTTTAAGTGAGGCTTAAAATTTTCTCTGTCTCTTTTTCACTTTAAAATGAAATAGAGTTTTAAATATCGCTTAAAGTCAAAGTAATGTTGATGCAATCGGGCCTTATACTCCTCGCATTCGACTGTAATTGGTCAATTTCTTACGGCTTAAAGCTTAAAACACCTATTGTAGATCCAGACTTAATCTTGGTTCAACTTATTCTTCCTCTTTTTCTAATCTTCATAACTAGAAAAAGACAAAGAGTAAATTAAACCGAGATTAAAGTTAATCCACATTAGTGGAAACGGGCATAAGTGGACCATAGCCTAGATCGAAGTTGATGAGGTCGGTCCTAAAGGCTATTTCATGAAATGCTCAAAAGTCAAGGAACGCAATCATTTTTTATTGGTCTATTAGATGATCTAAAAGAATACACCAATAGCAGCGAGCGTTTACGGATCTGTTCCGCAACAGTTGAGTCTGCTGAACGAGACCATTGGCTGCGCTCGCTGTTATTGATATATTCTTTTTCTTATTGATATATTCTTTTTTTCTCTATAAATTCTTTGTTCTCTGTTCCCTTTTATTGTGCGGAGCCCTTAATGACTGCAGAGTTATGATTGGTCTTCAGATTGGTTGTCGCAACCAACTTGAGATTGGTTGCGTGTAGAATGGGCTTAACGTAAATTGTAAAGGTTTAAACACAATAGGCACAGGCAATAGTATAGGCAACAGGGAATAACGAATCATCTAATCAGAGCTCTGGGATATAATATCGAACTTACACACCAGATTGGACGACTCGTTATTCCTTATTCCCTGTGCCTATTGCCTGTGTCTATTGTGTTTAAGCCTTAATTTTTCGGCGTTGGCAAATGAATTTTGGAATACAGTCTAAGGCTGTATTGGTCCATTTTTCACTTTCTGCACATTTCTGCGCGGCTAAACATTATGGCTGAACTAGTCGAAGCCGTTGGACCACGTGTTTTTCATTGATATGTATGTATATAACTGGCAATGAGATATTTTACTTTTTTAAATTTTTATTAAGACTATTTTTTTCTCAACATAATTGAATAAATTAATTCTTGTCTAATTATCATAATAATTAAATAATGTAATAATGTTGAGCATGTCGGTATTGATACGCTAACGATTGCGTTTGTAATTACCGCATGGTCGCGATCAAACAGAAGAAGGATAAAAAAGAAAACAGAAATATTGCGACAAGTGCACAGAGCAGATAGTCATTTAAGTATAGACAATACACACGGAAAATGAAACGAGAGAATTCAAATTCGCAAGTGAAAACGCGAAAGCGGAAACGAACGAGTTCTGAAACAGAGACTATAGAGTCGTCAAAGGAATTTAATTTGAAGGATCTATCGAAAAAACAAATTCTAGAATGTATTTCTGCGATTTTTCATATGACTCAAGAACAGTTAAAAGAGAGGAACAATCTTCTCGCTGAGGAGGCTCAGCCAATATTTATACAAGTGACTAGCGTCAGAGTACCAGAGATGCCTCGTAGACAAATGAGAATGTAAGTGAATTTATAGATCTTAAAAGATTTTCTTTCTTTTTATTAAAACTGCACATGATTATATATTGTAATTACCAATGGATCCTTATGAGATTTTCTGATTATAAATCTTATAATGATGATACCTTATACGTAATAAAAATTGTTATGTTTCTGTCAAATTTCTAATTAAAATTTATATTTCTCTTTATAGATTGTTGCCATATTCAATAGTGGCTCCGAATGATGAAGTAGCTTTATTCGTTTGCGATTTAGAGAAAGGAAGAAGAAAGGATTATGAACCAACGGTGGAACATTATAAAAATTTATTAGACAAGCATGGATGCACTCGTGTGAATGAGATAATACCTATAAATCGTGTGAAAACCGAATTCGATCAATTTGAATTAAAGAAAAAGCTTTTATTCAGTTATGATCACTTTCTTGTTGATGGTCGTATTGCTGGCCATATGTCTCATTTATTAGGAAAAATCTTTTCCAAAAGACGAAAGCTACCAATTTCAGTCAGAATGGAAAGCAAGGACTTGAAGCACGAGATTGATTATGCATTGAGAAAAACCAGCATGCAGCTTCATTCCCATGGCGATACTCATTTGATGCAAGTAGGGAATACATGTATGAAAAAGAAAAGAGTTTTGAAAAATATATTGGCCGTTTGTGAAGAATTGTCTAAAAACTATCCTGGTGGTTGGACAAACATACGAGCGCTCCGATTGAAAGGCACAAACAGTCTAGCATTGCCTTTTTATATGACGTTAAGTAAGTTGAAATATAGATTTAATTTATTGACGACATGGATTGTTTCTTTAAATAAATTTATAAATTTCAGAGAATAAAAACACTGTTGATCCAAGTACAATTGCGGTACAGCCAAAGAGACCTAAAGCTTACTGTGATGTAGAAGGAGAGCTTTCAACATTTATAAGTAATACTACAGTCACGGTTAAACCTGAAGGCACAGTCATCGTCAAAAAGGAACAGACCAAGAACAAATCAAGTAAAAAAATTACAAAGAAAAAAGCTGAAAATTGAACGGAAAATTTCCAATAAAATGGAAATTTGCTTTTTGCCCTGATGAAGTGGACTGCAAGGCTCACGAAACGTTAGTATTCCAAGAATGGATCTAAACACGGAGAAAATCTGTGAAACACACAACAGTTATATAGAAAGCACCCGTGAAAGTCTCAAGAATATTAAAATGGAAATTTGTTACTTTGAATTTTAAAAAATCTTGTAAAAAAGTAAGAAATAGTAATCACAAAAATTTTCTAAATACATAATATTATATGTATGTTATTTAAGTTTAATATTAATTTAATCAACATTAAATATCAAATATTTTTATCGTCTCTAGTTTAATTATTGTATCTAAGACAATAATTAAATAAACATATAACATTACTTTAGAAATTATTAATATAACTCTACCTTTTTAAATTTCATGAATAGAAACTGTTTTTATGCTATTTTTATTTTTTGTTTAATTTTACTTTATTTAAAATTCTGAGATTAGAATCGAATTCAGCGATTTTCCAAAAATCTTTAGAAAAGATTTTCTGTAAATTATTTTATTAAAAAGCTCTTCAAAGAGTTAAATATTATGCTAATTATATTAGAGGATATTATTTTTCTTGGATACCATTATTTGATTAATAAAGGCATTATTGCTTAACAAATAATTTCTTTTTTATTGATATATTAGATTATGTGCAAATACTTGAAATTGTGAGGAACATTTTCTTCCTAATACTAATAGTCAATACAAAATAGTCTGATCCTTCTTAGATATACTCTGATATCCATTAGCGGGTAATGTTGGCAAACTGTTTGCGACACCGTTAGAATTTTGCAAACTCTTGTACACATTTGTCGCATCTATGACTACTTCGATCTCTTGAAAGTTTTGAAGTCTCTGAATATCCTTGTCTCTCCTCAGTCTAGTATTGGGCAACTTTCGTAGTTTCTGGATTTGATGCGAATTGACATCTAGCTCCTTGCAACACAGACATAACAGAGCCTGATATGTTAACTCGCTTCGTGGTAATTCTACCTCTATAAAATCTGAATCCGCTGTATTGGCAATCCGGATTTTCAATACCAATTCTAAAAATATATTAAAATACAATTTTATATATATATATATATATATATATATATATATATATATATACTATAGCTATAATATATAATAAACTATATATAGTTCCTTTAAAAATTTTGTTTAAATTTATTTTCTCATCATCATAAACTGAATCAATATAAATATAACAACTATATTTTTCTCAATAATAATGATAATATTATAAAAAAAAATCATGGTTTATTTTTTCTGGCTAAATTTAGAATGTCAAGTAACTAAAGAAAATGTATCAATTTATATCGAACCGTCTTGAAATGCTGAGATGAGTCTGCTTTTGTCATATATGTTATTTCTGGCTTTTGAAGAATTTGCAGTAGCGCGCAAAAAATCTGATGGAGCGTACGCGGATGGAGCTGAACGTAACGATGTGTCATACATGATTCGCTCGATGTCATCGTTTGTGCTTAGAAGATATAAAATTTGTTGATTGCTACAGACAGATGCTGGGGTTTCGCCTATCTCAGATCTTATATTTTTATCGGCACCATTTTTCAAGAGTAAGACAGCGATGTCTAAGTATCCCTCTTTACATGCCCAATGTAGTGCAGTCCTTGAGAAACAGGAATGAACAAAAAATGAATAATATGATGTTATAAATATCTTAATATGTAAATCTATAACAGTTAGATTTATTTATTCTGTTACTAAATTACAGTATATATGTATATATAAAATTCGTGTACTTCTATATTAAATTATGTATGTATTATGAATAATAGTATCTTATAATATTAGTAACAGAATTCTTTTAAGTATAATGAATAACACAGGTCAAAAACTTTTAACAATTTAAGACTAGTGTTGTCCTTGAGCTCAGCGTCATGCATTACAATAAAACACAATGAATTGAAAAGTAGACACGATTACTGATACATTTTAATTCAAGCCAAAAATATTCAGCCCTGGACAACACTGATTTAACTTTTACATTGGCATTAGAGCCCATTTTTATCTCGAGCAATAGAATGCAAGTTATTTCATTTAATGAGTACAAGCGAGAATGAATTGTACAGGATTAAAAAAAATTCAGAAACATGTAAATATATTTTTATGAGTTCTGCGAAGCTATGAAAGCAAAGCTGAAATGACAAGTACCATCCACTGACAGGCTCTCGCGCGTTAACGTCAACACCTAGAGTCAAGAGATCTTGGACGGCTTCGGTGTCACCGAGGCAGACCCTTTCCCTTAAACGCTCTTCGAGTACTCTTTCCATTTTGCAACGATTTACATGCACCGCGCTATGATATGTCACATATTTGTAATATTACAGGCGAACGAGGCAGCTCAAAGATGGAGCATCAAACGTACGGTAAGCATAAATATAGGCCGTGTTCTGAGACTTTGAAAATCTATAGTTCACGTTACGTATATTATAAGATGAGTATAGATTTTCGTACTGGTTGTGTATACAAACATCGGAACACGTCCAGTCTGAAATTGTTGCTAGCAGTCCATATTATATAGTCAAAGAGAAGAACAGGATTATTCTTTATCCCAGGCTATTGAACTTTTCTTACAAGGTTCATCTTTTTTTTTCATATTGAAAATAAAAAAATAAAAGATAAATCTTATCTGAAGAATATTATTATTTTCGTACTGGCAATATATACAAACATCGGAACACAACAATTCAGTTTGGAACTACTAACAGTCCATATTATATAATAAAAAGAAAGAATAGGATTGTTCTTTATCCCAGGCTGTTGAACTTTTTATAAGATTCATCTTTCTTTTTTTTTTTCATATTGATGAACTATGCAAGAACATCGAAGAACACTCTCTTCGAAGAATATTATTATTATCATTTATTTATTTATTCGATAAAATTTTCCTGGGAGGTAAAATTGGTCTGAATGTAGTTTAGAACCGAATTCTCTTATTGGCTATCGCATCGTCAGATCAGATGTTGTACGTCGTGTGAATGCAGCATAATATTGTTCTAAACGGACCATCGGTTGGTAGTGTCGTTACTAGACTTTCATTATCATATGTTTTCCGCACACTGTTGCAAGTGTTAACATTCATACACCTGCGAGCTGTTTAAGGCAGTGCAGACTCATCGCCGAAAAAAATCTCTACTCCAAAACACCGTTTTATTCTTATCGTGGAGGACTACGCGGGGTTAATTTTGCGATTGCTTGACGTACGTTGCGCGAGCTCACCACCCCGGCAATATGATTATAACGCTGAAAAACTTACAACAGCAAACCTTCACGATAGAGATCGACTCGTTGCAAACTGTAAGTAAAATTTGGCAAGATCTAGCGACGGAGCTGACTTTTTCGAGCGGTTAACGATTCAGATATTTGCCTGTTATCAGGTCAAAGATCTCAAGGAAAAGATCGAAACGCAGAAAGGCTTCCCTGCCGAACATCAGAAGTTGATATACGCTGGTAAGGATTTTACAGCATCAAATAACCTAATACATCGGGAACATTATCCAACCATTAACCGCCCGGCGTCAACACAGCTGGGAGAAAAGCCGCGTTAGAATAATATACTGACTGTTGTGTGGCCCGTATATGTTTAAATATAGCTCCCTCGGGGTAGGAATGATCTTGCAGAAACGCTCATAGGTTATGTTTCCGACTCGCACACGTTGGGGTCTGACGATTTTTTTTTTTTTACTTTTATTATTGTAACGATGTGCAAACACTTGCAGGGAAAATATTAGCGGACGAGCAGCCTTTAGCAGAATATAATATCGATGAGAAGAAATTTATAGTTGTTATGGTAACAAAGCCTAAAACTGGTGCTACACCTAAAACAAGTGAAGAACAGCGCACAGAAGGTGATAAGAAGGAGGAATCTACTAGGTAACTTAAGGATTGCGATATTTTGTGTAAAGCACGATAAATATGCCATTTGTTATAAAACGTTTATTATATCAAACATTAATTACAACAAATATAATTGCCAAATATTATTGAGAGAACAAAATGTTTTTTTTTTTTCAGATTATATACAGAATAAAAATTAGTTTACTTCATGTTTCTTTATCTTTCTGTTATAGCTCGGCTACTACACAACCTAGTTCGAACCCTAATGTTCAGGATACTACACGAGCAGCTAGTAATGTGCAAGAGCAACCCGTAGCAGCTGCTCCAGCAGCTGGTCAAGCAGAAAGTGCCTTGCTAATGGGGGAAGATTATAATACTATGGTAAACAACATTATGGATATGGGGTACGTACGGAGAAAAATGACATGCTGAACTGCAATTATTAGTATTTATATGATAATCTTATTGTTTGAATTAGATATGAACGTGAGCAGGTCGTACAGGCGCTACGCGCGAGTTTTAACAACCCTGATAGAGCTGTCGAGTATCTCATAACAGGTATACCAGCGCAACTCTTCGAGGATCCACCTGAAGATCCGCCGGAAGCTCAAGAACAACTTCAGGATCAAAGTCAAGATCCATTGGCCTTTTTACGTTTGCAGCCACAATTTCAACAAATGCGTCAGGTCATTCAACAGAATCCACAGCTGCTGAACAATCTTCTTCAGCAAATCGGTTCCACTAATCCTGCACTTTTACAGCTTATTTCTCAAAATCAGGAAACATTTGTACGCATGCTCAATGAACCTGGTTAGTCTAATGTATGCTTAAAACATCGTCGTTATTGTAATTGAAAATAACAGATGATAATTATATAATAATAATATATATAATTTGTTGTGCCTTTTTTCGTATAGCGGAACCTACTACGGGAACGGGGGCGCGAGTTTTACCATCTGGAGGAGGCGTAGGACCTGCGGCTGCAGCTACTGCAGGAGGCGCTGTGAATGGTGGACCTGGTGCGGGTGCAGCAACGGGCGTAGGATCTGGTTTAATACAGATAACACCACAAGACAGAGAAGCTATTGAGAGGTTGAAGGCATTAGGTTTCCCAGAACATTTAGTCGTACAAGCATATTTCGCATGTGAAAAGAACGAAAATCTCGCTGCTAACTTCCTACTTTCGCAAAACCTTGACGACTGAATCATTCATCTTGATTTTGCGCGGTGTTTCGAGTAAAGAACGGGACTGACAGAGGGTGGATGATCGCACCATTATCATTTTTACCTTACAATAATCATCTTTATTTTGTATATAGATATATACAATATCTATGCTATTTTATTTGTTGTAGATAAAATCCTGGTGTGTTTGGTAAGCGATTGAATTTAAAGATAAGCGCATACCATAACATTACATATATGTCGATTCTTTTAAGCATTGTTTCATATTTTTAAAACATTTCATTCAATATCTAACATGTTTATGAGAGAAAGAATTGTTGCTTACAGCAGATGATGTTATAAAATCCATCCTTACAGCCTACAAGTGCTCTAAGATCTTATATTTCTTTAATATATATGGAGCAATATAATTGCATTTTTATATGAGAAAGCCTTACGAGCCTTACTCTGCAGAAGAATACCTTGCAGTAGTTATATATTGAGGGTTGGGCATATATAAATTGAAGATGTGTTCACTCTCGCGTAAAGGTATGTTTTATACATATCTAAATGTTTGCATGTAGGTATAATAAGTGCATTTTGTATATTTCTCGGCTTTCTGATATAAAAATTATAGAATGCATCTGTTTGGGTATGTGTACTTGCATATATTCGTATTAATGTATGTATGTACAAAGAGATTTTCTATTTTGAAATGATAATACCGGTAAACTAATTTAAATATTAAAAAGCTCTCTTATGATACAGTCATGTTACAATTTAATAATAAATTGTAATAGTTTGTCATAAAATAAGTAACTTGCCACACACACACACACACACACACACACACACACACACACACACACACACACACACACACACACACACACACACACTCACACACACACACACAGGGTATCTCACAACTATCGAACTACCTTTCTTCTTAAGGACATTCTTGAGATAATTTTAAGATGAAAATCTTAATACAAAAATGAGTTGAGGCTACAATAGTTTTTGAATTGTAATTGGTTAAAGATAGTGTGTAATTCGAAAATTATTATAGTTTCGATATTTTTGTCTTAGAATGTTCAAAAGTAAAATGGTTTTTTACTTATAAGCATGTAAAGTTAGCTTATAATTCAAAAAATTATTGTAGCCTTGACATTTTCGTATTAAAATTTTCGTCTCAAAATTATCTCAAGAATGTCCTTAAGAAAAAATTTGGTAGTGTGAGACATCTTCTGTAGATATATATATATATATATATATATATATATATATATATATATCTACATATATGTGTGTGTGTGTGTGTGTGTATATATATATATATATATATTTATAAAATCTTAATCTTTGGAACTTAATAATTATGATTTAAATATAACATTACATTTTTTTGCTAATAATGTGATGTTTTTTGCTTATCAAATCATAATTCAATAAGACAGTTTAGCTACTATATATTTATTAAATAAAAAAACCCTTGAATACATTGTTACACATATAATATTGGAATTTTATTAAAGCTCGATTACGAAACAAAATATACTATTTCAAATACGACATGCCTGATGTCTTTCTTTTTACAATATAAAACAATTAATCTTTTTTTAAACACAAAGAAAAATTTAATTTATGTATCACATAATAACATACATACGTATATACGCATTTATGCATGTTACATAAGTAGGAAATTCTTAATTCTTAAATTTGTACCATACACAGTTACTTATTAATATCATTGAAACAATAATAAATATTGAAAAATTTTCATCGCTCTTACATATATTTAATGCAAAAATAATATAAGGAATTATTCGTTGGAGAGTTATAGTAACAATGCATAAAATTCCAATCTGTTTGTTATGCTGACGAATTTTATCCCTCCTTTTTTATAAAAATAGAGAAATTATTAATAGAAAAGAACTGCTGTTAAAACAGAACACATTCTCTGTTGTGTGCTCAACACACTTGTAATACATAGTATAAATGAATAAATTACGATTTCCACAAAGCCCGTTATATTACTACTAATAACTTTATAGAAGATTTGAGCACATGCACTTTGTTTTCCAATGCTGTAAAGACTGCTATACATAGACATCTAAATGTAAAAACATAATTATGATACCTAAAAATATATGTATCTTTATTCTCTAAAAAATGCAATAATGTTAACATAAGATATTTTATTAGTAGAGATGTTTATACTTTTATAATTAAAAAGCTTCACATACAGTAGCCTTTTTATGCACCAATATAAAAAAAAAATTAATTATACAAATAACCACAAATATTATAAATTTGTTGTTAAAAAAACAAAATTCAAATTTCATTCATAAGCAAAATTTTGTTTGATAATCTAAATCAATTTTACAAATATGCATAAAACCATATAAAACTTCAAGAAATTTATATTTACAAAATCATATATGTACAAACTAGAAAAGTAATGTTTTTTATATTTTACATTATATTATTTACAAAAGTTTTATGAAGTTGAAGAAACATCAGTCCTTTGTAATATTATACCTTTGCTCTGAAGATCCTTCTTAGCTTCTTCTATTTGCTAAAAGAAAAAATAACAATATTAGATAATAATATATTACATGTACAACTATGTCTTCTAAAAAAAAGATAACTAACTCGTTGAAGTTCAATGGCTGCGCTTTCACAGTTATTAAAAGTGAATACCCTGAACAAGACAATGGTAATTGCATATAGTCCAAAGAGAAATAAGGAGGTAATTGGAAGGAAAAGTATAATTTCACGCCATTCCTTGACAAGAACAGAGTTGCTTGTAATTGTAGCAAACCACATGCCAAAGATTATAGTTGCACAAGATAACCATTCTAGTAATTTTGTCATCTATAAAAAAAGATTTGTATCATTTCCCAATTACTTATCATTTTTATCAAAATGGAACAAAATATTTATTAAAGAACAATATTTGATTTTTTAGTCATGCATGTAAATAGGTTTCGGAGATAATATGCATGTCTATAAATTTCATATTATAATATACATATATGATAAAAAATAAATTTTACTGAACGTTTTTATGTCATTATCAAATATTAAAATATTAACATGTGTTTATACGTACTTTCTTAGTCTTAACCTCAAAAACCTAATAGATACAAAAATAATCGAAAGGAATGTGTGTGATGTCACATGTGTAAATTGAGATGAAAGCCAAAACATTAAGCCCGTATTGGACTACGCGTCGAGATTTGCGACTGCTAACCAATCAGAATGAAGAAATATTTGTCCTGATTACGCAAGTTCTGTACGTCTAGTTTTACGTTCTCGAACCTCCTTACTCATGAAAACTGGACAATAACTTTATTCTAGAATCTAGATTATTCTCATTTTTTTGTATATTTGGATAATCTTAATTATGCTGAGGTAATTTATGATTTCAGAAAGAAAAAATACAAACATACTTTCTTCAAATATATTTTTGTTATTTACAAATATTTATTAAACCATAATTTATCAAATGGTGATAACCATTTTTGACAACCAAGCATGTTATTCTGAACCATGTATTTCCAAGTCCAAAGATGCAGATTGTTTTCTTCCAACCATTTCTCTTTAGCTGCATTTTTATCTAGAATTTCTTGACTGACAGCTATAGCTTTGAACGGTAGTTGATTTGCTATTTGATTTAATATTTTCTTTACCTACAAAGAATTTTATATTTCAGTATATTTCCATTTATTTACATTTTTCATTTAGAAGGTCTTTCTAGTGTCATGTCCTACTTAATTTGTATTGCTGTGTATGGTGCAAATAAGCAAAAATTTGCAATTTTAACACCAAAATTTAAATTCACGAAACTTAATAAAATATCAGGAAATCAAAAAGATTGCATTACTTAAAATTCCAATTTTTCAAAATTCTAAGAATAGTGATTTCGAAAATTCGGAAATTTGAATCATAAAGATTTATTGAAATCAAATTCATATATAAAATCAATATTATTGTGTTATTTTTCGATGTCCTATTGATGATAAAAACATTTTGAAAATCAACAAAATATTGTAAAACAAGATTATGCTATTTAAAATTCCAAGAATTTTCTAAACATGTCTTTGAGATATCTTTTAGCCTCACATGTGCTGTCTGGATAAGTTATTTTAAAAAATGTTAAAAAGCAGTACATTATCAAGATACCTCAAAATATTCACAATGGCCACCAACTTCCATAATGACTCGTCCTGCTTTAATAGGAGTAACATAATGGTCAATAGCACCTTTACCTCCACCCATACGATGTCCTTGTCCCTAAAACATAATTATTATAGTAAGAAAGTATTTCTTTAGTATTCCATATTGCATGATCTATTATAATTGATCTATTATAATTAAACCTTTTTTGTAACTGGTTGCCACGGTGGATCCACACGCCAAACTGCAAACATTCTTTGTTGATCGAGGTTTCTACCAATTGTTAAACGTATCATCTCGAAATGACCATGTTTCAATCTACCTCCTCCTGTAGCCTATGATTTAAGAAAATGATAATATATTTCTAAGGTTTTCCTTATCACTAAGAGCTATAAATAAGAACTGTCTATGAATACTGTCCTAAAAATAGTATTTAGAATTTATTTTTATTTTCAGTAATATTTTAATAAAATGCTAACTCTGATTGGTTTATATTTTAAGTTGTATTTAAGATGGTCTTAAATATAAGAATCTACTATAATACTAGCTTAAATGTATCAAAAATACAGACTTACAATGATACCAAATTGTCTGTACATAAGGAAATTATGTATTTTTTCTGGACCCCGCATGTACCTTAGTCGCTTTTGCATTTTGGGAGCACGCATTCCTGATAGAAACTGTGGAACTCTTTCCATTATCTTGAGTTTTGCTCGCTCCGGAAATTCAATATCTGATGAGCATATATTAAATATAATATCAAATGAATTTCTTCAACATTTATAATAATATTTATCTATAACTGTGTGATATACTTACCGCCAAATTTTATTGGCAGAGGAAAGACCTTTAAACCAGCTACTGGTGTTATAGATACAGATTGCCATGCTATAAAAATATTATAATGTGAAAAATACCGACAAAAATCCAGAGAGATATTTTTAACCGTATCATATTGAAAATACTTACTGGAAAGTAAAAGACGTCCCACGTTCTTGGAAGCTTGTAACATTTTAAGGTTAAAAAGATATATCTTTTTAGTTTATAGCTATATGAATCGCTGAGTAATTCAAAGCAAAGAAATAATTTTTTCTTGAATCTTTTCTTTTAATTTTTGCTTCAGTTATCTCATAAAACAATATTTGCAAGCAAGTAAATGTATATAAACATTTTTTTGTCTTTTAATTTGTCGAATAGGTTTATATTTCTTTGTATACTAATTAAATCATTAAATCTATTAACTTGCAATTGTACTTAGAATCTTCGTTTTTTCTGCTTGAATGTCTAAATATATTTATCTCATTATAATTGCAAAAGTTGTGGAGATTTCAAGCAATGCAAACAGTGAGCAACAATGAGTTCTTTAGCCACCTGTCGGTAAACTATGTAAATTATATTAATAAAACTGTATATAGACAATTGACAAAAGGGAATCCTAAAATGAGTGCTTTTTCATTTGATGACAAGTCGAGATATAAGTGCCGTTCTATTCTTCTTGATATTCAGAGAGTGATATAGATAGAAATTCACTATCAGAGAGAAATCTGGAGAGACCATCTGGAGAAACCTGAGAAAGGTCATATCAGTTTTTTTTCCTGTTAGGGATTCCACACAATAAGAGCAATAGAGAACAGAATAAGAATTTCAATCTTTCAGAAATCATGTATTATGAAATACGTAGTTTCTGAAATTGGTTGAAATTCTTATTCTCTGTTCTCAGTTCCCTGTTCCTTTTATTGTATGGAGCCCTTTATCGTCCAAATTGCCCGTGTACACTACTGCCAGTACATCCATTTTCAATTTGAGACCTACGTAACTATATACATTTTCTGATATTATCGATAAAATTGAAAGTAGATGTGGTTTGTCTCTGTACTAAACCCTTAGGACAGAAGTATGCCGACTATCCATAGGAGGAATAGTTTAATGGGTCCTTGAACGAAAAAATTTTAATTTCGCACCTTCTACATATATAAATAAAAGTTGTTGAATTTTAATAAACAAAATTAAAAATTCAAAGTTAATTTAGTGAATTTTGTCTTATAATATCTTACAAAATTACGAAGTTATGTTTCTTTATGCAAATTTTTAACAAACATAATTATAGTATAATATATATAATTATATATAATTATAGTAATAATTACTAATATGTATCAAACTCTCTATATATAATTATCAGAAACTTATTTTATATTTTTTATTTTAAATAATTCGTATATTATTTTATCGAGCTATAATCGGCTCATATGTAAAGTTTAAAGAATTTCTGAAACACAGAATAATTTGCAGTAATAATAGTGTCTTAAATTAATTTATTAACTGAAAAATTAAATAATGATTAACAAGATATTTAGTACTTTTAGTCAAAGATGTATTTAGCACAAATTGTTTCACGATTATTAAGAAAATTTGCATGTATCTTTATACAAAAGAACATATGTATATAGAATATATTTTATATTTTATATTTTAATATTAAAATATTTTATATTTTAATTATTACATTTTATCAACCTTTATTTAAGTATGAATTATTAAAAAGAACAATGAAAATTGAGACATAATGTTGAAATATTAAAAATACCCGAATAATTACTAATTATGTTTAAAAGAATCATGCAAATAATATAGGGTTATGCCAGAGATGGTGCACAAAGCAAAACGCGAAATGTACGGCGATATCTCTTTGTCAAAATCATGTAAAATACGAATAATTGAATAAACCGTGACTATTTTTCATATGCAATAATATTCTGAGTATTCGAACGAACGTTCGTCGCGCGGCGAACAGGGTGGGGGAGGGTGCCGCGCGGCGCGATGATTGACTACGTCATCACTTTGGCATTCGCTCGGCGACCTCGGAGAGAAATGGATGTGCTTTACGAGTCACTCCGCGTCTCCCGTTAATTAATGAAAATTAATCTACGAACACAAATAACGTAAGGTTGCCTAATACTAAAGATTAATAGGTTTCGTTACACATGCAGTTTTTGCTTTATTTCTTAGATTCATTACGTACATACATAGCTCATGAATATTTTAGATATTTCATGTGTTCTCACATGTATGGTATATATAAAAATGAGATTCTTATTATTTCATATTGTAGCTTTTTCACTTTGAATTGTATAATCCTGTCACTTTCGTGTTGCTCTGTAATCTTAATACGGGAAAAGTAACAAATAAATTATATTTAAATTACATATTTCTAAATGTATGTGCATGCTATTTAGTATTTATACGTATTATTCCATTTAGTCGAAATTGTTTCATAATTTAAAATAATTTTTTGCATTTATCTTTATTTAAAGGATGTATGATATATTGTGAATCTTTATTTAATTGTAAATCACAAAAAAGAATAATAAAAATTGAGATGTTGGGATGTCAAAAGCACTTCAAGTGAGTAATTATGTAAAAAAAACTACGCTAGTAAAAATCTTTTAACTGTTTGTCTTTTGTCAGCACATTGTAATTGATACGAAATATTTAAAATTAGCCGAAAATTGGAACAATAAAATGTAAAAGAATTTACGTTTTTTTACATTTGGATGTTTCAATTTTTGCCTTCTACAAGTTTCGTTCACGCTTCTGTTACTCTGTCATTACATCCGATTTACGCTCCGATTTTTATTTTTATCAGGGTAATTTTAAATTTCTAAATCTTTTATAAAATGAACGTGAATATGTTCCTCGGTGTACACAATATATAATTATGATATCACATTAAACGATTCGCGCCGTTAAGACTAGATACATATAAGAAATTGTTTCATTAATCGGAGAATATTAAAAATGTGAAGAAAATATTATTTTACTTCGTATTATATCGTTAATATTTGGACAGTTAGACGGTTGGCGCGCGACCTTGGGGTGAAGACGGCACGGGATGGCACGGGGTGGCACAGAGCGGCGCGTCATGTTTACGCGTAGTTACGGCGCAGTCATTCCCTTACCGAGATTCGTACAAACAGATAGTCGTGTCGTCGTGATTCTTTTTTACTTATACTTTTTGAAATCTTAATCGCGAAGAATATCAAATATAATATAAAATATTATACTTTATGAATAATTAATCATACTAGTAGTAGTAATCATATGCGAATATTCATTAAAATACAATATTTCGTATTATATCTAGCACTTTTTGCGATTATTATATGTTTAAAAAAAAATGTAAAGAAGAGTGGCCCGTGCGACACAGCTATTTGTCTGTATGAACGGTATCACACGAGTCGTAAAAAAGCAATGTGAATACTCTTATGCAAATAACGCAAAAAATTCTTGCTTTTACAATAAATATAGTTTAATAATTTAATTTTTTGTGCATCTTTCGTTATACGATTCGTTTAAAAATTAAACTTTGAAACTATTTATTGATAATAAAAAAAACATTTCTCTTTTTTAGCCTTTTTATCTGCTCTGAATTTATTTCACAATAATAACGAATTGCAGACGTGTGATTGATATTCATTTCTAAAAGTTAACCGATTGCATAGTAATATATAATAGATAATAGCTACATATTACATTTTTCAGATTATCTTCCCTCTCACAGCTACGATTTTGACGTGGTGAGTGGGATCAGTACCCAGAGGATATTTACACGAAAAAAATAATATATATATATATATATATATATTAGTAATTATGTTTGGTAAAAACGGGCTAAAAATTTACATAAAGAAACATAACTTCGTAATTTTATAAGATATTTTAAGACAAAATTTACACACTCTAAATTAACTTTGAATTTTCAATTTCGTTTATTAAAATTTAACAACTTTTATTTGCATATGTAGGAGATGCGAAATTAAAATTTTTTCGTTCAAGAACTCATTAAACTATTCCTCCTATCGATACTTTAGTCCTGAGAATTTAGTACAGAGACGAACCATATTTACTTTCGATGATACAATTTTATCAATAGTGTCAGAAAATGTAGTTCACAAACTGAAAATGGATGTACTAGAGGTAGTGTACGGACGATTTCAACGATAGGAAAAAAATCGTCTCTGTCAAGGTTGTATATATACAATATAAGATATGGCAGATAGTATTAAGTTGATGACGATTATAAAATAAAAAGAATTGAATTTATTTTATGCTTTTATTCTACCAATATAACACTATAATATATAGCATTATATAGTTTGTGCACTGAATTAGTTTTCACATGTAATAATTTTATACATAAATTATCATTTCATGAGTCATCAAAGTTTTTTTTCGGTATTTGTTATCAGCAAGTCAAGTCCTTTAAGCATTTTTATTTTGAACATTCTCTAAAGTCTTCTTAATAAATGCTTCCCATTCTTCGGGCTTATTCTTTGTATACCAATCAGTTAAGATGTCCAAAAGATTTTTTTGTTTTTCGGTGCATTTTTTGCATTGCGTTTGCATAGCTTCACCTATAACCCCTGAAATCACAACGACAAATTAAGTTTCATTTTTATCCGTTTTAAAAAACATAAAAGATTTAGTTTTAACATAAAAGATTAAAAATAAAATTCATAAAAATAAAAAAGATGAGAAAAAAGAATATTTGAAAATCGATATTTAAAAATGCACAATATTTCTCAGCATTACTAGCAAATCACATGTATATCAAAGTAAGAGTTTATCTTTTGTTCAGCATATTTTTAAGAAACTTTATTCAAAGAACGCAGCAAAGTGGTCAACCTTTAAATCGATAGTTAAAGACACCGCGCGCACTGTCTATCGCGTTAGATTTTTACTATTTTAATTTAATTTTATAATTTTTCCAATAAGTTATTTTATCATATGATTATATATAACCAATCTATTTGAACACTTTTATTAATATTTGATTATTAATTAACTTGTTTATTATTTGTTTTCTATTTTTTATTACACACATATTTAAATATTTTACATTTTTCATAAGAAATATTTTTACAATATTTATTTGAGAATAATCTATTTTTTACATTGAGAATGTGAATTGTAAATTTAAAATTGGAATTTGACCAATTATATAATTTTAATTTCTGTTTTATTTCCAATTATTAGTTAAATTCTAATTTCCAATTTGCAATCCTTTTTTTTAATGTTAAAATTCATTTTTTTCAATTTTTTCATATAATTGCCGGATAAAATCCAATTACCGATAACAATAAATGATGAATTATTCAATTACTTATTCGACAAATTAGTTAATGGTTAACATTTCTTATAGTTTAATCTTTAATAATCAAAAAAAGCTTTTTAAATTTTAATATACATTTGAAATTAATTGAATATTTCCGTTTATTTCCGTTTACTATACTTTTATTTTTAAATAATGAAATTTAATAAGGACTAATTCAAAATTATTAGAAAAATAGAACAAATGAGAGTACGGTACTTGATGCATAAAAATTCACAACATTAAATGATTAATCAATTAAAACATAAGTATATTTAGCTTGCTTAAAAGTCGAATGATCCACATTTGGAGCCATTTTTAGTAAAGAGTTAGAGAAGAGATTTCCTATAGTCTTGCGTAACAGGCAAATCCCAGCTCAGACTCAAAATCATTTAACGAAATTCACAAGCCAAAGATGATTAAAAAAAAACTTGCAAGCAAAAGTGCAAGAGAACAATTAAGATATAACGATTCTGACTTTGACGCTGTTAACATCGTTCTAATATCATGTCTTTGTTCTTAATTATTAATTTTATCTGATTTAACTATTTTGTTCATTTTATGTTCTTTTTGGACTCTTGCCTGCAGGATTTTTTTTTAAATCACCATTGGCTTATAAATCTCGTTGAGTGATTTTTGAATCTGAACTGGGAATTCTTTGTATATCGCTAAGGATAGCTCCAAATATGGCCGAAATATTCGACTTTTAAAAAAGCTAAATATATTTATGTTCTGATTTATTAATCATATTTGATTTGTAAATTTTTGCGCATCATCAAATATCGCGTTGTACTCTGATTTGCCTTATTTTTCTAATATATAATAATTTTTTATTTCTAATTCAACTTGTCGTAGATCTCTCGTTATAATCATTATTATAATTATACTCGAGAGTTACAAAGCCTCAGGTATTTTATTTTATAATTATTTCCTTATAATTTAAGAAAATTAGTTTTAATTAATCACAAAGCGATAAAGAGAAAAAATAATAATATGATAAATATGAGAATACATTATATATACATTCCGTGTACATTATATATATATATAATGTAAGAAAAGAATTACCAGCAAAGAATTTTGCATCTGCAGTCTTGCATGGTGCAATGCCCAAGAAACAGTTGTAATATTGCGTTCGCAATTTTTCGTTTGCCAAAATTTCATTAATATTAATATCGTCGTATCGATCCGAATAAAATTCTTCCTCTGCGAATACACATGCCAATGCAACGGCGATGATCGTTACGATGAGGCTTAGTCGAGCCATTGTTTCTTCTATCTTTGCACAAACTCTCAATAGAAATACTGAAGTAATCAACCAGCTATTCATTCCATTTATAGACATTAGACGTGGCAAAAAAGTCGTTATGTCAGACAAAACATCTTACACCAATGACAACGTCTTCATTAGAATGCAAGAAATTAAAAGAAGATAACTTTTTGCGAGAATAGAGGAAGTCTTTACAGGAAAGTTTCTTTTTCCTTCATAAAAAAGATAATAAATTACAATCGATTCAAGCTTGAACATGAAACAATTGAAAAATGCAAATTTAGATAAAATTGTTTTTTTTTTACATATTATATATTTTTATTGTAACGTTTCAATAAAACATTTAAAGAGGTATGTTTATATAATGACATAACATTTTTTTATTTTAGTTCATAAAACATACTGTCAAAGTTATGGAAAATGCAGAGACCCCTGTCTCTCAGAAAGCACAGAGAGTTCAAAAAGAATTCAAAAAGAATTCAGTTATTACGTCATTAGTTTAGAATTCATTTTTAGACATAAAAAGAATTCTTTTTCTGAACAATACTGATATAAGAATTTTTTATCCGGAAACGAATTCGGAATTGTTAACATACGACTGAATTCTTTTTGTGCTATCTGCGTTTATAGCATTTTTTGTTTAATAGCTTATATATACCGGGTTGGCAATGTTACCTCATAAAAATAACTCGTTATTTCTTTATTATTTATTATCGTTCTTTTTAAAAAGTAACTCGTTACCGTTACTCAAAATGTAACGAGTCATTTTGGCTAGTCGCTTTTGTTTAGATAATGCGAACTAAACTGAGTCGAAAAGTCCTCTACCATTTTGCAATTTTCGTGATAGTTAACAAGATACTAAATATCATTGATTTTTGATTTTCAATAATTTTTTAAATATTGAAATATTATCAATTTTACAGAAAAATAGCGAGAGACAAAAATTGTTTACTTTCTTCTCATAAAGTTTTGAGAATTTTTTCAAAATTTTTTAATACCACATTTTCTCATGTTGCGTTGGTACAAATAAGAAAATGCAGTATTAAAAAGTTGATAAAAAAATTCTGAAAAAATTCTTAGAGTTTTATGAGAAGAAAATAAATGATTTTTATCTTTTGCAGTGTTTCTGTAAAGTTGATAGTATTTGAGTAAAAAATTATTAAAACCAATATTTGGCAATTTTTAATATTTTTGTTAATAGAGGATTTTTCGACTCAGTTTAGTCCGCTCTATCTACACAAAAGGCGATTGGCCAAAACTTATGGGACATCCTGTTTATATATAATATATATACATCTACTTACTATATATAGCTCATTATCAATTATTAGTAAGTATATATATATGCTGATTTATGAATGAGATATAGTTGCGGACGTTAAGAGATAAAGATCAAATAATCTTTGTCTTTTAATTATAGATAATATATGAATTATTTATAACATGAGGTATATTTCAATTGAAGGTCGTGCGTTGATGATCGGATATATCACGATATTGTAAAAAAGCAGGAAAACTACGTGATGTGTACGTTAGTCATAAGTCTAAAATACAAGGTGCATGAAAAATTCTGAGAATTGCAATTAATCAAGATATTATGTTTGTTTGTTGCGTTTATATTGTTATCACAAAAAGACATTCTTATTTTTTACTGTTGAAATAAGTAAACTTTTCCTACTATAACATTTTACAACTAGATTTCACTGCATATAGCAAAACTAGGAAGTCTTTTTTTCTTTCGATATGTATGGCTAAATTAGCTTATGAAAAAAGATGAAACAAATATATTTCGGTGTGTAAATAATTCAGCAAAAAAACATTCGTTTTTTACATTATCTATCATTTCCTGATTTCAAAGTTCAAAATGCAAAAACAAGATTCTTAAACTATGACCATAATAAGAGTATATTATTTACGACATATTTACATCATAAATGGTTTTATCTAGAATTATTTGTCTTGTTTTATGTCCAATTATCTCTCAAAGGAATTTGCTAATAAGAATATTAATATGCTAATAAGAGATTAATTTAATATTTATTTGTAATAAAAATTAAAATTATGAAATTAAATATTATGATTCTATTCGGTGGTCCTCTTTTTTTTAAACATATAAATATTTTTATAATATAAAACAAAATTTAAAAACATATTCTTTTTAGATGGGTCATCCTTCGTGGATATATTAGCCATGGAAATATCTATCCATGGTTATGTTTCTCAACACGCTTTGTGAATGTAGAAACGCATCAATATATCTTTTATCGGTAGTTTCGCAAAATAAGTGTATCTACTTAGTTCCATGCCATTAGAACGGACGTTAGTGCGCTAGTGTACGGGGTTCCATATCCTATGTAATTCCTATTTTCTCCTTGTCCTTATTTTATGTTTTATCACGAAAGAAAAGAATTGTTTAAAATCGAAATCAATGCCATTAAATTTTTTACTTCGAGAAAGAATTAATGAAAGATTTATTTTTTTCCGCCTTCACATCACTCTGGTCAGGGTATCGATCATATAACTTTTTCTTTAAAGCAAAAACGTGAAAAGTGAAAAATTTTATGTATGTGTGTGATATATATCTACATGCATGCATATATGTAATTTTCATCTTTCACGTTTCCACTCTAGAGAAAAAGTTACACGGTTGATACCCAGAATTCAATGATATATACATATTTATTCCTATCTTTTTTTACGTTGAACTTTGTACTTTAAACCTGCACAGTGATAAGTAATTGATCACTATCTTTTCTCTTTTCTATCATTTTCATACTATAATTATCACACTATCATTGATTTCGTCAAAGTGAAAACAATTGCGATTGCGAATATCATTCTTTAAATCTGTTTGAAAAAAAATATTGATATATCATGATGCTCAGGAAGGTAAGTAATGCCAATTTTTCAAATTTGCTTGATTATTGAAATCACACATTACATCATTTCTTCAATTTTTTTATATTCCATTTTTATGTTCCATGATAGCGCACTGTTATGTTACTCGGATTAATTATTCATTTTTACATTTTGAAATAAAAAATTTTTTCAGGTATTTAATCTAAGATTGTACCAAAATGTTGTACGATCCTTCTCAACAACTGCTGAATCCACACAAGGATATAATTTTGGTTGGTATATTTATGTCTTACAAAATATAGAGTATATGAAGATTTATATTAGACATGGTTAGATGAATAACCAGAATATAACAGTAGAATATTAAAAAAACAAAAACGATTTATATGTTTATATATGTATATGTGTATGTATATATGAGTGTATATATATATATATATATATATATATATGTGTGTGTGTGTGTATATGTATCCCTAATAACACACTTTATCCAGAATACAACTTGTGCTGTTATAGAATATGTATATAGAGTGTTAGAGTGTTAGTTATATGTATATAGAGTTAAGTATATTGCCAAACTCAACAGAGCGATTCTTTGGTTTATTTCAAGTAAAAAAGTCCATATAAACATCCTAAACGGCTTAGTTTCCGAAATAAGAATCCATTGACAAAAAGCTAGTCTTTATAGAAAATCGCATGGTAAAAGTCTCTGTACACGTTGAATGTGATAAGGATATAATTGTTGGTTTTTCAAAATTCTCCAGATGACATAATTGCTCACATTTAATGTCCTAGCTATTTTCCTTGTGCTCGTTTCTGGATGTACTTCGATTTCATTAAGAATAGCTTCCTCTAGTACTGGTGTTCTAACTGTCATAGACTTTTCAAGATCAATAGTATTCCTTATGTAAGAACTCTTTTCTCAAAGATAGCGGTGAATATTCGCAAATGTTTTACGACATGATAAATTGCGTTGGTGATATCTTTCTGCATAAATACGCCTTGCCTCACGTGAGTTACCATTTTTAAGACCGTAAGCAAAGTGCATATCTGCCATTTCAAAATTTGTAAACTTAGGCATGATGAAATCGATTTTAATGGACTGAAACAATTTGGCTCGAAAACGTATGTACAAGCTAACTGACCTGCAGTAACATCAGAACTGAAGTCTATTTTTGATTTTGTGACTTTGATTTTGACTTTGTCACTTTGTTTACGGTTGTGCGAATGGTAACTCATGTGAAGCAAGGCATATTTATGCAGGAAGATATCTCCAACGCAATTTATCGTTTCGTCAAACATTTGCGAGCATTCACCTGTATTTCGGAAACTAAACCTTTAGGACACATATTTATGGACTTTTTTTACTCGAAATGAACCAAAGAATCGCTCTGTATGTATATCTTGAGTATGGCAACATACTTAACTAACACTCTGTATATGCAGAAATATTCTTATTTACATAACGTGATACATATAAGTAATATGTCTAAGACTAGATAAGCTTGAATTAAATGTATCAAGAAATAGGAAAGCACAACATTATTATCTGGTTACCGTTTCACATTATTTACTTTTATAAACAAGATTGTTCAAAGTACTTCTTGAGTAAGACAAAAAATTTAAACATTTCAAGAGAAAACTGAAATTTTTTATATATAATTTTTTACACTACAATTTTTTGCATATCTTTACATATTACATATATTACCTGATTTTAAAATATGGTTATTACTATCTCATTGAATTGTTTTAGAATTATCAGATACTCAAAAGGAAATGCAAGAGTTAGCGCGGAAGTTTACAAAAGAAGAAATTATTCCAGTAGCTGCAGAGTACGATCGAACTGGAAAATATCCATGGGACATTATTAAAAAGGCGTGGAGTATTGGTCTTCTGAATAAACATATTCCACAACATTGTGGTATGCTTAATTTATCAGAATTTATATTATATTATGTATACATATTTTACTATAAACTATTATAATAATATAGAATAAGATTGATAATTATAATTTATTCTAGGTGGTATGGAAGCTAATATTTTTGATTCATGCTTGATTACGGAAGAATTGGCTTATGGTTGTACAGGAATAATAACTGCAATAGAAACCACAAGTCTTGGAGTAAGTTTATCAACAGTATTCACTTCTAGATCATATAACAATCTAATTCTTTCAGCAAATTAAAAATTAATTTTTTTAAATTTTATTAATTTCCAATTCTTTTAAAATTATATATTTTAATTTATTTAATATAGTAATCGTACATATATATATATATATATATATATATATATATATATATGTGTATGTATGTATATATATATCTTTTTATTCAGCAAACTCCAGTTATTATAGCTGGAACGAAAGAACAGCAAAAGAAATATCTTGGAAGACTTGTAGAAGAGCCACATGTTGCGGTAAATCTGAAATTAAATTTATGAAAATTAAATTAAAGTTAATATTGCATAAATTGAATAATATTATTTATAGGCATATTGCGTTACTGAACCTGGTGCAGGATCTGATGTAGCAGGTATTAAGACCAAAGCTGAGAAGAAAGGAAAAGAGTGGATAATTAATGGTACCAAAATGTGGATCACAAATGGTGGTGTTGCGAACTGGTATGAAACAATATGCTTTATTATTTAGTATTAACTTCTAAAGAGACAATATATTTAATTATATATATATATATAGTATTATATTAACTTCTAAAGGATATCACTTACACTTTTAACATAACTTCTTATTGAACAGGTATTTTGTTTTAGCGAGAACAAATCCAGATCCAAAAGCTCCAGCTAATAAAGCTTTTACAGGTTTTATTGTGGAACGTAATAGTGATGGCTTAACTCCCGGTCGTAAGGTAATTCTTGATGTGATAATTTTTTATTGATATCTTATTTAAACGTTTACTTAAATTTGTACTGATTTATATTTTTTTTTTTTATATGTTAAGGAAATTAATATGGGACAAAGAGCAAGCGATACGCGAATGATAACATTTGAAGATGTTCGTGTTCCTGAAGAAAATGTATTGCTTGGAGAAGGAGAAGGTTTTAAAATAGCTATGAAGACTTTTACTAGAACCCGATCACCGGTAATATTCCATTAAATCCATCTATTCATTAGGTGTCAAATAAATATAGATAATAAGATATGTGCAAGTATATTTTTACATTTAACATTTTTACAGGTAGCGGCAGCAGCTACTGGTTTAGCTCAGAGAGCTCTAGACGAAGCAACAAAATATGCACTGGAACGCAAAACATTTGGTAAACCAATAGCAGAACATCAAGTAATAGCTTTCATGCTAGCGGATATGACTATTGGTATTGAGACTTCTAGAATGGCATGGATGAAAGCAGCCTGGGCTGTTGATAAAAATTTATCGAATGCTACAATGCTCGCTAGTATTGCAAAATGTTATTGCAGTGATGTAGCTAATAAATGTGCTACAGACGCTGTACAGGTAGAGTACAATACAATAACTTATATTAATGAATTTTTTATGAAACTATACAGTTAGCAAAAAGGTGGAGTTGATTCGATATGTTTTTATAATTTATCGTATATGACTTTTTTTTAGGTTTTCGGTGGTGCAGGTTTCAATTCTGAGTATCCAGTAGAAAAGCTTATGCGCGATGCCAAAATTTATCAGATATACGAAGGTACTGCGCAGATTCAAAGACTGATTATATCGCGTGCTCTTTTCGATGAAGCTAAACAAACGAACAACTAAGTAACTGTACGTCGATTTAAATTGCATCATAAAATTTATTTTTATATTTATTATATATGTAGTATTTTTATAAACTACAAGATAATTGGGAAGTAACGCTATTCATATGAAACATCGTTTTCGTTATAATTATTTTTTCAAATAACGACTTGAGATAACGACATTATATTATTTTGTTTTGATTTATATTGATGGTAATGTAGTTATATTTTTGGGTAAGTATAACGAATATAAATTTTATTATTATTTTATACATGTACGTGTATGAAATGTACATAAGTGAGTATAAAAAAAGAGTTATGTTTGATCATATTGAGATTAATCATAGATTTGAGGTAATTATAGGTTTGCTGAATTGGTCAATTAGTGACATAGATAATTGGATGCTACTCTGAAAAAAAATCAATTCGGGGAAAAAATAACGAAATTATAACGATTTGATACTTTTGGAGTAATGATAACGCTAACGAATTACTTTTTACAATGAGTAATCAGATATGGTAACAAATTTTTAAAAATAATTTAATTATGATGATAAATTTATATATATATATATATATTTTATATTATATATTGAATTATTTGATATAATATTCGATTATATATATATATATATATATATATATATATATATATATATCGAATATATTATACATTAATATAAATGTTGAATTTTTATACTTAGTGATATAATATACATATGTACACACACACACACACACACACACACACACAAATAAATAGAGTCCGATCGAAATTTTGGTTTCGGTCTCGATCAGTTTTGATAAAAAATTGAGATTTAATTTCGATTTTCGTCAAAATTAAGAGAAAATTTCGGTGGGTAAACCGAAACTGTACAAGTTGCAATACGCCAGTGAGTGTTAAAAAATAATTGTTTGATTTTAGCTATTAATTTGTTGATTAAGTTTAAGACAATTTGAGTCCAAATTTTGGATAATATCTGCGATAATAATAATAATTGTAATTTGATTTCTTTAAAAGTTGAAGATGCAATATTATTATAGTTATAGTTATATTGTTATAATTCGATAATTTAATAAAATCTTATTAAAAATACTAAAAATAAAGGTATAACTATAAAAATATACCATATATAATTCTGCCATTTTACAAAATCAATAAAAAAATATCTTTCTCTTAAAATTATCAACACTAAAAAAAATTATAATTAATTTAACCTCATAATATAAAGTGAAACTGAACGCACAGCCCCCATTAATAAATGTAAAGAATTAGATAATCACTCCATAAATATAAATACATATCCCATAATTGTTAAAACAATAATTATAAATAATAACGAATAATTTAAATAATAAAGATTAATAATATATCCATATAATAATCAATTGACTATTATTAATAACATAAATAAAATAATTGGAGTAATATAATATATTAAATATCTTGATCTATAAATTACAAATACTTGTTTCTTAAACAATTTAATAGCATCTTTGAAAGGAATTCAAACTCCCCTAACTCCTACTTTATTGGGCCTCTTACGATCCTGACTATATGATTATCCTAAAAATCTTTTGCTCTAATAATGTTAAAAATGCCACCTTAATACATAAATTTCTAAAATAATCTAATTAAATTTGATAATATATAATTTAAATATGTTAAAATTATTACTTATATAATCTCTCTATTATTCTTATATTTAATCGATTTCAATTCTGGTTGAAACAAAATGTGACTCCGTTAATTTCTCTTTTCTTTTCTTTTTTTTTAATAAGACTTATCTAAGTTTCGTTTTCGTTTTCGGCTGAAATTGAAGGACGACCGAATATTCGTTTTTGGTTTCGGCAGGAGATCAAAATGTGATTTCGGTTGGACTCTAAAAAAGAGAAGCCTTATTAGATCATAGCAGATAGTTAATAGTATTTTATATGTATATATTGAATTTTTACATATTGTAAATGAATGTTTAGAAAGTTGAAATATAATAAAAAAATTTCTCGATTTTATTTAGAAAAGTACAATGAAATCCATTTTAATAAAAAAATATCGTAAAAATTGTCAAAGATTTAAGAAAAAGATATATGATACGGGACGTTAGAAAATTGCAATTTTAATTTTTGACATATATATAACTGATATATTATCTAATTTCGTATGTACGTATTTTCTGAAATTCGCGAAAGGACTTCATTTTTTAAATATTAAATTATTTTCAATAATTTAATATTTAAAAAATAAAGTCCTCAAAAAGACTACAATTTACAAAAAGTTTTTCTTTTTATTTTAGAGAACTCGATAATACGAGTTTTTAATGTGTTCAAGACATTTATACTTTCTAACAATAAGTCGACGAAAAGAAATCCATTTGAGCCCTTCGAATCGAAATAAATCGAAGTCTCCACACAAATCCGCGCGTTTTTGTAGTGAGCATAAAATATAGATTACACAATCCGTGTATACGTATACAATTAATCGACAAAAATGAAAGAGACATGACGCGAAGACAGCCAATCTCTATCTTTTTCTGTGTAATACAACAGTAATATTGATAGAAAGAAAAGGGAGATTGTCCCTTTTTCTCTCTTAATTTTGTTGATGACATTAGACATACTATTTAGATACGGATAGCGTGGTCCATGTTCTACGTCTTTGATCGTGAATAACTGCCGTTTTGAAACGAGCGCGGTTTCGCGACAGACGGCGCTGGTCGCGTCGCGACAAGGAGTGCGTTAGTCAAGTGCATTGTTCATTGAAAACGTATTACGGCCGCATTATGTCCGTCGGACCGTAGCCTTTTTCACGCGGTTTTACTCGGTGAAGTCGCGCGTGACGAGTTATGCAACGTACGCCGCGTAAGGGCGGCCCGCGCCGGGCGATCGGACACCGCGGCAGCTGACCTACTTAGAGCTCGGCCTATCATCGTCGTACCTCACGACGCGGCGGCGAATCGTGTCGCCGAAGCACGCGAAAGGAGAGGTTCGTGACAGATCCCCGGTGGTTCGTTAGAACGGCCGAAAAAGCCGGCCCGCACGAGTCGTTCCGCGGTACCGTCGTCTCCCGGATCCGCGGAACGACGCAGGTCGCGATTGCGGCTCGTCGGCGGCGAAGGTAGCGGGGCCGGGGACGGATACCTTTTGGAAATTGCGTCTTTCCGCCCGCGACGGAGCTCGCCGATGAGGCGCAGGGCCGTAACCGCCGTAACTTTCCGCCCGGCTCCGGCCTTTCTGCACCGACCGGCCGAGCCGGCGTGTGAATTCGAATCCTCTTTCTGCCTTTTCTGCTCTCTTTTCACCTTCCTCCATCTCTTATCTCTTTCTATTTCGACGAAGCGACGGAGGACTGTTTTTGTCTCGATAGCCGGTGGCGAGCGAGAAAGCGAACGCCGGCGTACCTCACTATCACTTCATGTATACGCTCGCGATTACGCGGTTTTCCCTTTCGTTCGGCCACTGCCGTACACACGAGCGCTCGGCGTAACGGGGTGGGGGCGGGGGAGACGCCAACTAGACGGCGATACGAATCGGAGCGACACGCAAAGATCGTCACACGCACATGACCCTGACCTTCGCGCTTTATTCCCGAACGACGATCTTCGGAGCAATTTCTGCGTGAATTTCAGATCGCACGGTATGTAGACATTGTAGACTGGAGGGATTCATTTCCCGCCGTCGCGTCGCGCGATCCGTTGATCCGTTCGCAAAGGAGGCAAATTTTCGTTCGTCGCTAGGAGGATGAGAAAAAGAAATAGGAGAAGAGGAAGAGATCCGCGAATGAAAGAAACGAAAAAAAAATGCGAACGTATGGCGGGCGGCGTGCGGCCGATACGGTCCTGGCGGTTCTCGTGCTGTCAGTGCGCGACAGTGCGCCGGACGCTCGCTTGACTTAGGGAGTGCCCGTGCCGATGCAAAGTGTAAGTGAAGTGGCCTACAGACCTACATTTGTCTAACGTTCCATTTTTTCACGGGCCGACGGGAACGGGAGGTTAACGAATACCGCGCGCGTTACCTCCGCTCTTTTCTTCGGTAAAACGTGGCGTGTGCGTGTACCTGCGATGCCGCCGTCCCGTGATATACCAACGTTCGACTGACGAGACGGACGAGAGAAAGAGAGAAAGAGACTGAGAGAGATAGGTAGTCGAGTAGACAAAGATAGAGAGAGAGAACGGCTGGGAACGAGCGAGCGAGTGAACCGTGGCGGTGCGGTGGTGCAGTTTCGGTACGTCTCGGACACTGCGCTCTGACCAGTGTGTAGTCGTGAGAGAAAGAGAGAGAGTGAGAGGGGGGGGGAGGGAGACAACTCGTGAGCCTGCGCGAGAGTGACGGAGAAGAGTGACGGAGGCGTGAGAGAGTGAGAGAGTATGATAGAAGAGCGCACGAGAGCGAAAGCGAGTGTACGAGACGTCGGCGGGAGGGAGGGGGAAAGAGTAAAAGATAGAGAGTGAAAGAGAGAGAGAGAGAGAGCGCGTGGAAAAAGAGAGAACGAAGCGCACGTTACCGCGAAGAGAGAAAGAAAGAGAGAACGAGAGAAAGAGAGAGAATGAGAGAGTGAGAGAAAGAGAGCGCAAAAGAGAGTACGTAAAAGAGTGTAGGTGTTCTTCCTAGGAGAAGTGCGTGCGCTCACGGGAACAACGTGCAAGAGAAGTGGAGGGAATCCTGTCTGTCCGTTTGTCTATCTGTCCGTCTATCCGCCGGGACACGCGAGGCCCGGAATGGCTGCGAGGACAGGGGAGGGCGAGGGTGAGAGCCCCGCGACAGTCTTCGACAACAATGCCGGCATCGTGACGACGGCGGGTTCCCTCGCGGAATCATCCACGTCGTCTTCGTCCTCCTCCTCCGCAGCCGCATCCGCCACCGCCACCGCCGCCGCCACCGCTGCCGCCGTCGCCGCCGTTGCCGCCGTGGTGCCAACGGTGATCCTGACAGAGAGTACCGCTACGAGCGCCGGTAGTCTGCCCTTGGGATCTCAACAACAAGGCAACCTGCATCAAGTACATCAACAACAACAACAACAACAACCACAACCACAACAACAACAGTCGCGACAGAGAGTCAACCTAATTGCCGATGTACCCGTCAATGATGTCACAGGTAACCTCAATGACTCTCGCTCTTCAAGTCTTTGTGTCGCTAATGTGCCGCTTGCCAACCCCTCTTCCCTTCTTTCTCTTGCCTAGCTTCTTTCTCGCTCTCATATCTTCTTTCTCGCTCTCATGTTTCTCTCGTTTCTCTCTTTCTTTCTTCCCGTCTCTCCTGTCTCTCTTCTTCTCTTTCTTCTCATCCTCTTCCTCCTCCTCCTCCTCCTCGTGTCTCGAATCCTCTGTCGTCTGTTGCATCGCGCGCGCGCGCGCATTGATGCCGCGTGGATTCTCGAGCCACTTCCGAATTCGCGGGACTCTTTGTTTTCATCGACATAGGCTACAGAGAATGAAAGCTGAGATAGTTTCCTCTATAGAATAACTAAAACTCGAGAGAATTAAAAGCAGAACAAGAAACGAGACTTAAAATATAATAAAAGAAAAATAAAGTTTAAATTATATATAAAATGACTGAGGTACTGAACTTGTTGCGTAAATTAATTTATATTCTATCAATAATCACATCGAATTGTTTTATTCAAACCTAATCTCGTAAACTCAAACTGTTGACAACTGTTTCGACTACTTGTTCGAGCCGTCCGCAGAAGAGGGATAAATTTAATTATAAATAAGATTTAGTAAAAGTGAAGCGCTTTTTAGTAAGCTCCCAGAATAATTAGAGCTGCTCACATGATGGTCTTCCGACCATCTGTGGAGAATCTGGTTGTGCTGACAAATGGAAATTTAAGAAATGTAAATTTGTGATACAATTTGCTTAACGTGCACTTGCTCGCGTGCGATACGATTCCCAAGTCCAAGTGCCTTTGATCGGAATCACTGTCACGTGGACTAGGCTCGTGAAGAGCCCGCGTAGAGACAACGGCTCCGCGTTCCTGATTTAGTGCCGACTTTTGCGTAGCGATGTTGTGTAGTGGCGCAACAGACGTTTCGGAGCGAAATTCCGAAGTCGAGTCGCGCGCGCGAAGTCTCTCCGTCCGTCCGTCTGTCATCGTCTCGAATTTAGAACAGACAGCCTTCAAGTAGCTTCTTTATGAATGCCGCTGGTTGCAGCATACCTCCCTCCCAACCCTTCGCGAGCAAAATAGCGGTTCGTCGAAACGAGATTCGGCTGCCTTTATTTACGTCGACGCTGCCCCCCTCCTCTCCCTCTCTCCCCCTCTCCGTCTTTCCCTCCCCTACTTCCGTCTTTTTCTCCTTTTTCGTCTCTGCTCCCTCACCATCTCTACCCCTTTTCCGTTTCTCTTCCTTTCCCTTTCTTCCGTCACGACACGAGAAACTGAATTTTTCTCGAGCGATGACTTATAGAAGTGAATTCGGTAACTTGCATTACACCAGGATTGGTAAAAAGCATGTTTTAAACATGTTTCAAGTTATTTAAAACAACTTAATAGACGTTTTTAACATGTTTTAAACATGTTTTTTTTTTGTAATACTGTTTAAAGCGTGTGTGTGAAGCATTAAAAACATAATGTTTCGTTCTTTAAAAAAATATTATCTTGTTAACCTTGCATTATTTAGATTAGGATACTAAAAACTACTATTTATAAAATTGATAAAGTTAAAAACATATGAATATTTTAAACAATTAAATGCTCAAAAATGACTTTGTTATCATTTAATAGACATACACATATATTATTTCATTGTCAGAGTTAATTATATTGCATTTAGATACTTTATATGAGGCAGCCTTTAATTTACGGATCCAGTGTAGTGCGAGTGACCGAATTTTTGTCATAAGTTTCCATAAGTGACTCTCTCTGTCCTCTTTCTGACTTCTTTTCATTCTATTTCCCCTTTTTCTTTCCATCGCCCTCCTCGTCTGTACATCGCTTTTTTTTCCTCACTTTCTGCATTTATTCGAGACGTCGGTGGTGTTACGCGAAGCTCGTTTGCAAAAGTATCCGCACGCTTCTGCCCGGATACGACAACTCCACTAAATCAATTTAAGCGGAATAGACTGGGGCAAGTGGCAAGTCGAGTTTCGATTAATTTAAAATACAGGTGCTAGATAAAGCGACGAGCGTGGAGAGAAACGGAGGTGGTTATTGCGGTCTTCCTATAAATAAATAATTATTAAAAGGACACAATAGATATCCAAAATTTGATGTTTTTGTCGAATCCATAAAAATTATCAATAAATTTATCAAACCAAGTTTTTGTTTTAATATTTGCCCCTCTTCCACTTGTCCCAGGTCATCCGTCCATTTGTCTAGTCACTCCGAACCTCTGCTCTACCTCAGCGAAATCTAATTGTTAAGTTGCGTGTTCTTGGCTATTCTTACTTTACTATTGCTCTGTATGCTTTTTTAAAAGAGCTTATTACATGTATTTTTAATTCGATTATATGATGAAAGCAAAATATTTTTTTCGTGTTAATCTCTTCTGTCACTAACACTTTTACATGTGTAATCGTGCATTAAGAAGTATATCTTGTACAAACAAATACGTAAATGAGAAATTCTGAATTCTGAGTGAGGTAATAGCGACTTGTGTACGCCATTGTACCATAAGTATTGCTGCATTTAAAAATGTTTTACCTGTACAACTAGTTAAAAGAATTAGCCAAAGAAGTCAATATAAGTCAAAGCAACAAAAAAATTTGATGAAAATTTGTCGTGAATATGTCTTGAAACCAACTGCGAAAAAAACAAAATAATTTGGCATATTCAGCGCAATAAGCACATTTTGCTGCAATTTTAGATAAATAACTTTTAAACGAGTAAGTAGATAAAAACTTAGTATTATGGTATGGGATGGTTTATTCTATTGTTTCTTCTCAAAGTTATTATACAAATGCAGTCACAACATAATGGCTGCCAACATAATTTCAGACACATTTTTGCATTACAAACAGATAAACAAAATACAAAAAATAAAACAAAAATAGAAGTGCACTTCTAATCTATTCTAAAGATGGAATCACATGATGCTCGATCTTGAATGATAAGCATGCATGCTACTACACGGAGAGAATTTTTTTCTTAGAGTTTACCCTGAAACATAGTCGTGGAACAACATTGTATTTCGAGGAATTTTAATCTCTCTTTATTCATTCATTAATAAAACTACAATAAAGTATAAAATAAGTTTGATTAATTTTACTAAAGTACATGGGAAAAAAATCTTTAAAATATTGTATTGCACACTACTCTATATTTTAAGGGTAAATTTTAAAAGATAATTCTCTCCGTGTATGCTTGCTTTGATGCATACAGTCTGACGTTTGATAATAAATATGAAATTAGCAATTGTTTCTTTTTTGATTGGTGCATGCAAGGAAATAAGCTATGAAGTAATCTATAAATATAAAAATCATGTATATGCAGCATGCAGCGTTCAATCCATGAACGAATTCTAGCATACATCGAAGCAAGCATGACTGTATGTTATCATTTAAGAAATCGAGCATCATATGATTCCATCTTAACCTTATCTATGCATCGCCGCTTCTATTTATAATAACACATTTCCTATTCTATCTAGGATAAGATAGTAACGCATTTCCTATTATATTCTATTATAAATAAACTTATTAATATATATGGATAAAAAATTTAATTTATAATACTTTCTCTATTATCTAAACGCTTCCTTAAATTTGCAATTAAACACAATGCGATTTTAAGATCTTAACTTTATAAGAATTAAGGCAAACAAAAAATTAAAAATTAAATAATTTTTAAATCAAGAAAAAAATTGTGTTTAAATTTTACAGACACTTAGACGTAGTAATAGAACAATCTATGAAATTTTTCTAATTTTGTTAATGCTTAGAAATGTCTGATGTATGCATACTTAAATGCTGAAGGAAATCAACTGACTCCGCGAAGACGTGCCGGACGAGAACTCGTAGTTGAATCTGCTCGCATAAAATTTGCATGTGATTTCGACATACGAATTAAAGTGGATAATTAATGTCACGGAGGCGTCGGACGAGCAGCTTGCTTCACTTTTCGTGCTTCCGTTTTTTGTGATTACTGCAGAATGGACAAAGGCAGATGGTTGTTTTCGAATCGTGAAAATAATTCAATTTATCAACGATATTCATTGCTGTGGATAAATTCATGTAAAAATATCCATGTAATTTTAATATTCAAAAAAACAAATTCAGCCAAAGATTAAACATAAAATTCTCATTCACTTTCAAAATTCATATCAAATATATTACATGACACTTCTATCATTTTTCCAAAAATTATTTTTTTAGGCGAAAAATAATATAAAATAACGTTTTTTTTTATTAGATAGTAGACAGTGTTAACAAATATTTCCGAGAATAGTTATTAAGTTTGATATGGATAAAAAATTTAATTTATAATACTTTCTCTATTATCTAAATGCTTCCTTAAATTTGCAATTAAATTTTACACAATGCGATTTTAAGATCTTAACTTTATAAGAATTAAGGCAAACAAAAAATTAAAAATTAAATCATTTTTAAACCAAGAAAAAAATTGTGTTTAAATTTTACACAGAGACACTTGGACGTAGTAATAGAATTTTTTTTTTATCACGTAGTGATCTGTAAAACTATCTCGAAAGCAATGATTAGAATGTTTCTAATTACTCGAAATTTGTCAAAATGCTTTTATACATTCGTCGTAATTCATGAAGCAGACATTTTGGTACTCCTGTTACATATTATTATCCGCAACGCGCAACAAAGATCAAGATTAAAACGCTTAACTTTCTGTTACGACTACGTTGCCTAAGTAATTTATAACCGGAGCGCTAATTGTATGTCTCTCACGTGGCTGATAATGACGTGACACCTGCCTATGATCGCCGAAACCATACCCGGAATTGTTAGCACGCGAGATCGCCGCTCGTTTCCGGTAACGATGATGAACGTACGATGACAAACGATAAATACTGAGTTGCGAAGCTCGCTCGTGCTTGCATTTTAAGATAATTTTACAAAGTCCGCAATATATCTCTATATGCTTAATCAAAATCTGTAAAGTAGATTACGTATAAATCACACATATCGCAAAGATACATACATTTTTCTAATAATATAAATTATATTTATTTTCTATTTTTGTGCACACACATAAAAAGTCTTGTACTTGCATTCTCGCATGCTTAACGTTTAAGTAACTTGACGTTTAATTGTATTTATACTATATTCGAAATATCACCTTACAATGCTACGCAGCTGTGCAAAATAAAAGGAATGGGGAACGGAGGACAAAGAATAAAAATCCATCAGAAATTGTATTCCACAGCACATAGTTTTTGATAAACTGAAATTGTTCTTATTCTCTGTTCTCTGTTCCTTCTACGTGCAGCTCCTAAAACTATCAAAATTTGATAATTGTCTAATTGGCGAAAAGAAAAGAAACGATCTTATTTTATGAATATCACACCTGAATGTATTCTTGCGATTTTCTTATCAAACTGCATATCCTTTTTCGGGTGGAGTGTGAAATCACAATCGACCGTCACTTGACCAACAGCACGAGTGTCGCGAGACGAGTATCGCGATAGATAACGTAGGAAGTGACATAAAATTATCAGCAGGAAGTATCGCGCACTGCTTCGCTCCTGTCAATTTGATAATGACGCGCGTGAGATTCCACCATCGGAGATATTCCGGTTGCAATTTTACAATTGCCACGCATATACTAAGGACGGCTTAATTTTGATACCGTCAATTTAACACGAACGTAAATCCGTCATTATTGTTTACTGAATAAAGATTGTTTTTGGAATAGATCGTATAACGTTGATAATAATCAAATAGAAAACGTTTAGAACTGACATTTAATAAGATATAAGGCTTTAATATGGAACGTTTGGTAATTAATATACATACCGGTTTATCAATATGGAAATTGATATTTTCATGTTCATATCTGAACTTATACCTTTATCTAATTAGTATCTTGGTGTATAATTATACATGAATTTAAATATAATTTATGAGAGTGTAGAAATTGAAAATGGCAATGAATTCTGCAAAGAATTGGCAGTGAATTTTGAAAGTATAATCTATTTTTTGTATTTTTGAGAATTCTGGTAAATAAATTTAAATTTCTAAAAAATAAATAAAATACAATCCGATTTCTGTAATAGTAAAAACTCAGTGTTAAAACTTTCACAAGTATGTAAGAATTTTTATTATGTACTACTATGCATTAGTGCCTCCAACCAAATTCGCTGTATAATTTTTATATCGATAATTATATTTTTCGAAACTATTGGAAAAGGTGCAGGTTATTTTGGACAGATAAAATTGCTTAATACGTGTATTATTATATTAATTGAACAAGTTGTTAGAGAAAAAGATGGTAATTCTTTGCTTCTTTCTAAACTTTAATTTCAAATTATAATAAAATCTATAAGATTACACACAACTTATTTAATCTTACATTTAATGTAAAACACTTGAAAAAAAAAAACAGTTTGAAAATAAGAAAAGTTATTTAAATGAAAAAAACCATTATGACTTAAATGCTGAATAATATTTAGTGATAAAATGTAAAGTGGGATCCTCTATGCGTTTTTACAGAATCTGATACTTCAGATCTATTTGAACTTCCCATGCTGAAATTCTGATTGTAGAAAATTCTGATTGTATTGAGATATCAAGTTTAAAAGTTTTCTTCGTGAATATTTTTTGTATCTCTTCAATCCCGCTTCGCAGATATCTCTATAAGAATTTAAAATCATTTTTAAATAATAACCACAAAAATTTTTAACGAAAAACAATGCAATGCAGTCTGCTCTGAGCTTACAATATCCGCTTATTATTATGCAGCTCAATATTAATAAAATTTACAAATTCAATTTATAATATTTTAGTAAAACATAATACATTGCATTTGCCTTTTCTTTTGGCGAACACAATAAGTTTTTGAAAAATGGAACTGATTCAATAGAAGTGTGCCAATCGTTCCCCAATAATTTCGTAGAAAACTCATAAATTGAATATGATGCCTGTCAGGCGAGAGGCGGCTAACTTTCAAGTTTTTGCTCATTCAGTCTCCTTTTTTTTTATTTTTATTTTTTTTTTGTGTATTTTGTATGTAACTGCCGCATTTTCGTATCTCGGACCATTCAGTCTCTTTTACTGTCATCATGAGAATTGCTTCATATTTCTGCATTGTATTCGATGTGATTGTTTACGGTTTTTTCCGTTCGGTGATATATTGGACACATGTCAATTTTGTGTTACGACCAAAAAAGGAAACGAAATCCCGTTGTGCTTTCGTCATGAAGTTTGGCGCGTGGCAAGATGAAAATCAATGGAATTTCCGGTAAAAATATAATGAGAAAGACGGAGAGAGGGACGGATGGGATGCATACAGGTACATTATAAATAAGGGTACATCAACGTCTACCTGCTGCGTCAAAGGTACACTTGTTGCGCATTTTCCTCGAACGACACACGCTTCGCGTACGATAAATCACGATTATGTGTGCTCAGTCAGGAACAGGAAAACCATCCCCTACCTTTGACACGCATGGAGAACGGAGGAGGGAGAGGAATAAAGAAAATTTCACGTCTCTTCGATGAGGGTAAATTGAAACTGTTGGAAATCGGATGTTGTGCACACGCAAAGTGCGACGACGGTCGCACTTTCACTTTGTTATTACATAAGCAGGGATGTAGCAGGGATGAAGATTTGGTTACGGTCGTGTAACAACCGTGAGATTGCCCAATTGTCTCTCAAATATTTTACATCGCTGTCAAACGGTGTTTATACAATGAGATTTTTACGATGTGAAACTTAAGCTTAAGCCCTAAGCCGTAAGAAATTACGGAGGAGACGGATCATAGTCGATTATTCTCCTCACATTCGGCTATAATTGATTAATTTCTTATGACTTGAGGCTTAAGTTTCACACCTTAAAATCTCATTGTAGATACGCTTTGCGATAACAATTATGTTATCTTTCATCGTATACCGAAATCGCTAAACAAACGCAATTTTATCACTTAAAATTACAAAATTGTAGAAAATTTTGTAGAACTGGGAAGAGATGAAATTTAGCTTTTTCATATTGTGCGTTTTCCTCGCAATTCCACGTATTTTTCGACGTACTTTTATCAGATTCTGTATCTGATTCGAGTGAATCTGCTTTTAATACGAGAATTCAAAGAACACATTCACGAACGAACACGTGGCGAGAGTCGTAATTCGTTGATGTGAAAGTTCTGTGACAATGTAAGATTTAAAATTTCATTCGAACATCCGCGCGAGAAAATACTCATTGTTAGTTTTGTCTTCAGCATTTTGTGGCAGCACATGGAAATAGAGGTCACACGTGTCTGACATGTGTCGGTTTTCGAAGGTTAGCTACTATACTTCTCGCCTTCAGCGCGCTTCTGTAGAAGACGTCCATGTTTAGAATTCCCGCGGATGTTCTCGCCGTCGCATGTTAGACGTATGGAAAGAAACACTGATCCGCGTTCGATGCAACAATATTGGAAGGACACGATGGAAGGTGTCTTCGATGAGCGTTCTGATAAGGCAAATGTTGATAAGGCAAATGTTGATCACTCCTAACTCACAGATGGGATGATAATTCATAGAACACACGAATAAAATGTTTTCCCTTTTTTTGTTCGATGTGTTTTCGAAAGTAGTTAACGTAACAATGGGCACGCGTCTCTCTTTATCCTTCTATTTTTTTTCTTGTCTCGTTAATCCTTTGCTTCTTCGCCATTTCTCTATATTAGTTCCGGTTAACTTTTCATCGGATGACCTGACTGCTCGTCTTTAATATAACGCTATTGTCAAATGACACTATAAATATAGGTTGTTTTACAGTCTTCTTCTCACAGTTCGTCATAGATATAACAAAAGAAAAAGATATCTACTATCTCGTTTGTTTCTCGTTAGCTATTGTTATTGCCTTTACTGTTGTCCCAATTCTCTCAACAGGAAACGATCAAAGGGACCCGACTTTTGTTTGGTTCTTGTATATTTTTTGCAGGTATTGCTGAGAGATGAAGGACAGATTAAGTATGAATATTTCAGTCATAGAATGTTTCGTACAGTGGAAGAGCTTCTGGTTACTTGTCAAGCATTACAATTTTTCTTGATACAAAAGTTTGCTCAAAGAGCAGAATTGTTACAAGTTATGCAAAGATTTTTGGCAAAAAAAAATTGCAGATTTATGGAATAAATAAAACCTGTATTATGATTACGATCTTATTTCCTTTTTTTCCATTTTCTCAATTTCGTTTCATGATTTCGTTTATTACAATTTATTTCATAAATCTGCAATTTGCCAAAAATCTTGATAGGACATAACTTGTAAAAATTCTGCTCTCTGAGCAAACTTTTGTATCAAGACATTTTGTAATGCTTGAAAAGTAATCCGAAGCCAAAAGCTTCCACTGTACGAAACATTCTATGAATACTTCAATAGAAGTGAATTTAAAAATCGATAAAATAGAAAACACAAATTTCAAGACTTAAATCAGACTTCACATATTTATTTCACTTAATGTTCGATTATCTCTAAGAACGGAACTTTGCTTACTCAACGCTAAAGTACCAGAAAACACCTCGTATTCAATCAAGTCATAGAAAAAAGAAGAAAGAAAGAAAAAGAACGAAGAGAACAGAATGGTTAGATCAACTATATTCCGCCTCCTTTCTGTTTGGCGTAGGTAATAATTAGGGAGGTGAAACAACCGTCTCTTAATCCGCACGTATGATTAAAAGAAATGAGTCGTCCGTGCGTCTCTCGTCGTTTCCGCCAATTTTAACGCGCGAAAGGATCGATCCTCCCTTTCTGTCTTCTCTCTTCCACGGTTTTCTTTTTCCGTAACGCGTACGTACCTCTAGATCGGTGTGTAGCCGGCGCGTAAACGACTCTCCTACATGCGCGGTTTTTATGGCACCGCACACACGTTTACCACCCACGCCGTTAAAGACGATGGGGCCGTTTCTCCTCCGTCCGCGGCCGCGACTATTGAATCGCTTGACCCACTTTGATAAACTCGCATCGGAATAACTCAATAGTAACGTGTCGCGAGTCGGCAACAGTAATTATTATTCAACGTCCCTCGGGCCGCACGCCGTTCCGCGGGATCGCACAAATGCTTATCTACGCTCATCAATTTATCTATCATAGATAGATGGATAGATACTCGCGTGATCGGGATGCACTTGACATGGCTCGTTGTTTGAATCTCGCGTAATTAAAACGCGCAGCCGTCGCGATCATTTTTCGCAACGGTACGAAATGCGATGCATAGCCAGCTCCGCGTAAATGGACAATCTTCGAATGAAAGAGAAGATTCTTGGAAATTATACCGGAAAATGTATTTTAAATGTCTCTTTCTCTTGTTGATTTCTCGATCTTTCACGAATCTTGATACTTCGATTTGCATTTGCTTAGAGATAATATATGATGTCTTCCTTAATTGGTGATAGATATGCTTTCCAGCATTGAAAAGAGAAGTGTTTAATTTTAAAATGTTTTGTTCTTGTATCCATTTTTTAAATCCTTCAAGATGTTTTGTTTTCAACTTTTTCAATAAACAAAACACTACGTGTTCGGATTGAAAACACTATATTTTAAGTCCAAACACGTATAGTGTTTTGTTTATGGAAAAAGTTTAAAACTAAAATATCTTTAAAAAATGGAGACAAGAATAAAATATTTTGACATCTTAAAATTAAATACTTCTTTTTTTAGTGAGGATGTGAGAAAAATGTATTTTTAATATTATGTGCGAATTTGTAACAGGTAATTCCATATTATTTTTTGAGAAAACGTAAATAGATTAATTTAAAAAGTAATGCTTAACACTTTTAAGAAAGAGAGAGTTTAGTGATACATATATATTTTTAAAACATTATATTTTTGATAAATATTAAGTTGTATTCGGTTCAATTAAGACTTGTTCTAAAAGAAATTATTTAAACTTTAACTGGAAAATATTGTGATAAATATAACAAAATATAAAAAATTATTTACGTAGCAAGATCGGAAAGTTCTCGGGCTAACCATGGAAAATTCGATACGATGTGTAGTATTTTACTTTCGCATGAATTATTAAAATATAATTGATAAATTTCTGATAATATTTATACTGTACATAATATAAACGCGCGTAATTTTCAAACCTTTCATATTTCAATATGAAAAATAACTATTTATAGAGATAATAACGCTAATGATATTTATAGATGCAAAAAAAAAACTTTAATCTCTCTACATAGCTTTCATCAATATATGTCTTCTTATCAAATGTGAATACCTAATTTTGATAAAACATATAATATTATTTAGCAATATGTTATAAACTAATTGTCACAATTTTTTTATTTTTATAAAATGTTTAATGTCTATTTGTATTTGTCTTTGAATAGGATTTTTTGGAAAATCCCCAAAAATTTTGCGTTATAATTTAACGCAATTTTATTTTATTTCTTGAATCCATTTTAGGATCTGTTATTTTGAATTTTTATGTCTTGATATTATTTTTCAAAATATCCAAATTATTTTTCAGTGTTTAGTAATTCAAAAAACCCCATAATAGTTTTATATTACATTTTGATAATATATTTTGTTTCTTGAATCTACCATATTAGATACGTTATTTTGAATTTTTATGTTTCGATCTCATTTTTTGTATTCGATAATCCCTCTAATTTTTAAAAATAACTAAACAATATATCCCATTTGTAAAACGATCAGAAAGGATTGAAAAGGTTATCAAATAAAATATAATAATTACAATGCATTTTTTTTGAAGACGTATTTTATGAATGCATCCGAAGTAAATTTTTTACCTCAACTACTGACTTTTTATTATTTATTTTGCGGAACTTTTAATTCTATTCTTCACGACTCGTAGCAAAATTTGCCGTCGGTTATGCTGACAAAATTCCATCTGCCGTCGCGTGGCGCCCTCGCGTTGTTATCAATAACTAACATCTCTCTGATATATCTGATACGAGACCGATATTTATGCAGCATATATCCACGTATTGCGATAGACTTAAACGCGGCTCACATTCGGCCAATTATCGTGCATGCGAAATTTCCTTTATTTTCTAAAACATTTACCAAATCTTGCCAAACGATTGTGCGTGCTCTTGATATCGATTTCTCTCTGCGTTTTAGATCGCACGCTGAATTATATACGCGCATACTTAACAAATGAAAGAAGGCAATGTTAAAGTCTTCTCTTTAACATAGCCTATTCTAAGTATTAAAAAGTTTAACACAAAAGAAATGTTCGATTTGCTTAATCATGCGTATTTAGAATATGGAACGATCGGTGACAGAACGGAATAAGAATGAGATATGGAATCACCGATTGACGATACAATAAAATAAGGAGTACAGAGAGGAACATAAAATACCTTATATATAAATTTATAAATTGATTAATATATTTTAAAATTATTGAAATTTTATATATATATTTTATTATATAATATACACTACCGTCAGTTTAGGACTAATGTGATATAATCTTAAAACACATAATTTATAGTAAAGTTATAAAATAGTGCAATTCTGGTAATTGTTTTTTTTACTTAATTATATCTTGAGGGTCATATTATAATGCTGTGAAAAATAAAATTGGACTTGCATATATTTTAAATAAAAAGAATACAAAATTAAGTGTTTCAAACGTTTGGTCTTAAACTTTCTGACGGTATATATGTATATTTTATTGTACGATTTAATCAAACATTTTATATATTTACATATAAACATTTTAAAATGTAATGTACATATTAAAATGAAACGTAACGAATACCGCAAATGTAGGCAGCTTGGGACAGCATTTATTTTCCATCCATGAGTCTCTAAAGGAAGTGTAAAATTTAAACACTTTTTAGAGACTCATGGATAGATTCCATGATTGAATTTAATAAAAATACATGCCGTTCCAAGTTACCTATATTTACAGTACATATAGTTATATTTTAATACGGGTATATATTAAAATATAACGAAGAATTTACTTCATACGTCGTTACTAAATGTTAAAATTTTAAATACTATTAAAATTGCGATTCATATAATTCAGCGAAGCGATGAAAGACTATCGAGCCGACAAAATTGACAACTGCGCAACTGATGAAATTGATAACTGCGCATTTTCAGTAATCATTCATCTAAAATATAATTTTTCGGATATCACTTGACATATTATAGGTATGTCGCATTTGTGAGCGATTCTAAATACAATGTTCGATCAGCCTTGCTGCACGAGAAGCCAAGGTCGCGTCCCATATTTTTGCGAAAATTAATCACGAACTCCTGTCAGTGTTGCAAAGATTTTGAAAAACAAGCGAATGCGTGATTGACACGCTCGCGCGCAGCTCTTTGATCACTCGATAGTGCTGCTCATCTTTACGTCATCAGAGAATCAAAATTATATAGAATACTAATAATATAGAATACTATTAGGTGTTGGAATTAATTCGTAGCGTTTTACAAGTGATGGGAAGTACTTTCATTAATGTATTTTTTAATGCTCATGTGAAATAAATAACATTCTTTCATTAAAAAACGCTACGAATTAATTCCAACACCTAATAATAAGGTCATCCATTACATTAAGCGAAATAATATGCACTTTGTCGATCGAGAAATGAAGATTTTTTAAAATAAAATTTAATTAGACATAATATTTTCTCCCAAGTTTCTCATCAATCCAAATAATTAAATCATTATTTATTTTAATGCTTGGCATTTGCTGTTAATAATTCCTGCTTGAAGTACCATGGAAACATTTACGCAAGGAACATCTAGGAAACATCTAGGAAATGGAAACATTTGTTTCTCTCGTTCGAGACAAATGAAAGACTGAAGTAACATTAATCAGACATAATTATATTAGTCATCTCAATTATTTCTGCAGAACTAATTTTCATTATTTTCACAAGCTCGCACATCGTTCGCCAGTGCGCACATATAATTTTCAAGTAGCGTATTTAATTTTCAAGTCATTCAGCCGAGTTCCGCGCCAAGGCGCTGATCTCGCTTCGCCTCGCCTCGCCTCGTCTCGCCGCGCATTAAAACGCTCCATCTGACTCCGAGCTGCTCCGAGTCGCGCCGAGTCTCGCCATCGCGTCCCATCCATTCGATCCATCGCGCGCTGATCCGCGCTCATATGGTACGTTTTCTCGTGCCAGTTATGATGAATTCGATTGGGTAATACCGACGCACCGCACCGCGCTGAGGCACAAGAAATGACGCCATGGGACACGGTCTGTGGTTTTTAATACGCGTCCTACTTTCCGCTATCTCTTCACGGGCATGGTGCGGCGCGGGCGGGGCGGGGCGGGGCGGGGCGAGACGAGACGAGACGAGACGAGACGAGACGAGACGAAGGAGCGAGAGAGAGAGAGAGAAAGAAAGAGAGTGAGAGTGAGAGAGAGTGAGAGCGAGCTTCTCTGCTCGACAGAGTCGGTCTCCTCCTCCCCTGCGTCGCAACTCACCGGGCTTCTCTCGTTACGCTCGCGCGTGAAGAAGCGTGACGCGATTGGCGCGTGTCGGTAGCTCAGCCTCTATGCTTCTACCATTCCGATATGACTTTGCGTTACTATCTTTTTCCCTTTCACCGTTGCTATTTCCCTCTCTTTATCGTACGCGCGTCACCAAGCCTTCGCCAGTAGCTATCGAGATAGACCGGACGGAGAAGGAGGAGAAGGGGAAGGAGAAGGAGAAGGAGAGATTTGCCAGGTAAATGGCAAGAAGGAGAGAATGCGCGAGTTACAGCAGGAGGGAGGGAACGGACGAGAGGAGGCGGATAGAGAGAAAAGAGGCGAGGAGGGCGAGAACGCGAGATAACGAGGCGCGCGCGGCGCGTGTTATATATGGCTAGGACTGAAATTGAAAGTGGTCGTCCCACTGGCCCACTGACCTGATTACCCACTGACAATGACACGAATCCTTGCCTCCCACTGCACTCCCCTTGCTCTCCCGTCTGCACCGTCTCTCCTCTCTCTCTCTCTCTCCCTCTCCCTCTCTCTCTCTCTCTCCCTCTGTCCTTTCTCAGCCGCGAGTACGTGGACGCGCGCGGGCGCCTTTTCGCATCTATCGTTCACCTCGACGACGACGGCGGCGGTGCAGGCGCAGGCGTCGTCCACGTCTACCACGAGGACGCGCAGGTAACGCTTTTTTATCTCGAGTATCTATAAATTGCCGCGCCACGCCGCGCAAATGGAGGTCGCGATGCGCGAAGGCCACGAGGAATGCAACAAGTGCATTTCCGAAATGACGCGCGCGGCTTCCTAAAAAGGGAGCAGCCCTGATTTCATTCCCGGGGACGGGGCCAAATGTGACGCGGTACGACCGAACAATCAAGGGACCTTGCGATCAAGGTAGGGAAAGAATTCGGGGTCGCGAGATGACGCAACAATCCTCGGAATCTGGTGTGGGTGGTTGGAAAAATTGAATTTTTTTCATCGAATATTTAGGAATTCATGAAGGACAAGGACTTTTGAATATATTGATAATTGGGGTGGCGAACGTGTTCCAGTTTCCACGTAGGACGATTCCACAATGTCGCATGTATCCGTCCTACGATCCGTATTCATATTTAAACGACCCACTTTGGGGATTAGAGAGATCCAGTCGTATATTGTTCAAACGCGTAGGAAGCGAATTTTTCGTGAAGCGAATGAAAAAGAGTAATTATTTTACGATATTACTCTGCCAAAATTCTCAAAACTCTCTGAAACTTTTAGAGAATTGTCACTCTCTGAAGAGTGAAATCTCATTCTTAAAGATTGAAAATTGAGCCATTTTTTTTATTCAAGACTCGCTCAATTTTCTCACTCTTTAGAGTGAGATTCCACCTCAAAGAATTTAGAGAATACCAAAGTCTATTCCTCGTTGCCAAGAAACGTCCAACTATTAACAGCCTGATGAGATATTGATTTGACGATCCATCCATTTTAACGAGCTGAGTGCAGCATCGAGATTCTGTAACTCTCAACGACAATATTGATGATGTTATATTATCCTTACGCAAATATCATATATATGGTATAATAAAATATATATGATGACATAATAATACCGACACTGTTGTTAAGAATTACAAACTCTCAAGGCAGGAATTACGGATTAATCGTCATTTGAAAATTCTCAATAATCGAGTGATCGAAGTTCGATCTAGTGAGGCGTGTCAGATGAAGCATATATCTTCTTCTTAGCGGAACGAAACGCTTTGGAAACGGTCGCGCGCTCGTGGGAAGTTTCGTCGGCAATAAATCCTGACGGATGGTACTTTCTCGGGAGGTGTTCGGGAACAAATCGAATTACATAAACGTTTCAAGAGCGCTCGACCGTTTTCATAATATACATTACCGGCTTTACTCATGCGTAGAAATGGCGGCCTCCTTTTTGTCGCGCGCCAGCTCCTCCCATCTCGCCCATTAAATCATGCCGCTTATTGAAACACTCTCGTGAGGCTTTTTTACCGTCGTGCCCACCGACGAAATCCCGTCTTACATTTTAATTAATTCGTTAAATAAGGTAATCCCTGCAGCACCGTATGTTTCTTTTATTATAGGAAGGGCTCTCTGGGCCCTTTCTAAAAGTGTCGTAAGCTTGTACGAGATAGGAAAGATCGAAGGTATATTAATGCCGATGAATTTAGAAAAATCAAGAAATTAAATGTCGAATATATATATTTTTAAACGATCCTTTTTTTGGAGTAAACTATTAGAGAAAAAACGTCATTTTTAGCAATTACTTATACTGAGAAAAAGATACTAATTATTCGTCGTATAATTGGTAAAAAAGTTACGATTCAAAGCTCCACTTTTATAGTTATTATTACTACAATGTTATATAAATAGTAATAATAATAATTTATAATATTATCTATAAATTCAAGAAACATATAAAATATTAGAAAATGACTACAAATTATGGTTAAATTATGGTGGTTGCAATCATTCTTTCTCTTATAATAGTACGAAAGGAAAGGTCCTTTACCAATACAAAGCTTTGAATGCTGCGAAACAACATGTTTGATTACCGAAGATTACATGTTTCTTGAAGCGTGGTTAAGTAATATTGACAGGCGACATTTCGGCTCTTCTCAGGCAGGTTATTTCATTTGAACATCCGCAGAAAGAAAACAGGATGCGGGCACTTCTTACCCGCTCATCGTTCGTAATACTCTATCGTAAGCAATACTCTATTATTTCTCTCTTAATTGAAACGCGTTTATTGAAACACATTTCTTTGCACTCGAAATAGAACATTTTACCTTATTGACTTGTGCGCCGAAGTCATTATCACTTGGTCACGGTCCGGCACTAACATGGTTCGAGATACAATTTCCCGGTAATCATTTCCAACATCTATAAACAACATGTTACAGAGTACTCGGGTATGCGGCATTACCGGTCTCGGGATACAGTGTGTTGTAGCCTACGTTAATTTCCTGATAATTGCATATTGCTTTTATGAGTAATCCATCTGCTCCATCTGCGTTTACGCTTTACAATTCGGTGTGCTCTCGAAACAATTACAGGCGAGAATTACGTACATATGGCACCTACATCACCGAAGCTATTCTTTGAAAAGCTAATTACGCTTTCATGTATTTTAGTCTACAAAATTAAAAGAAAAAAAAAATTGTTTCGTAAGAATAAGTTGATAAAAGTAATAACTTGGTGAGATAGAAACCGTGAAAGAGATATTCTTCGCTTAGGTCTTCGCGAAGAAGACAAAAAGATAGAAAGAGATATTATTTTCAAGTTCGATCCATATATAATATGTTGTACAATTTTTAATAAAGGTTTCAAAGTTTCATAAGGAAAGTCTAACAAATCAATCGAGTTTTTCACTTTAAATTTACTCTCTAAATCTGAATCAGAGGATAATCTCTGATATCAGTGCCAAGTAAGCCACTGGTAATCAGTAAATTAAATGTAAGATCCCTACCTAATCTTTATTATCTGATCTAACTAATCTTGTTTTAGTGCTTAAGCTCAATGAATATGGTATGGAAAAATTGAAATTAACGTGCAGATATCGGTATTTTAGTTATATAATGCTCAAACATTCTTCCTTTTTTAGTTGAACTTCACTGATTATCAGTGCCAAGTATGCCACTGGGTAATTAGCGACTATCCACTGATTCAGATTTAGAGAGTGTATCGATAGTGTATACTGGACCTGATATGTACCGGCGATCATTTGTGGTTAAGGCTCTGGGCTTCTCTCCTCCACTCTCGCTTTCGGCGCGAAAGAGATGCTCGATTGTTCAGTAAGATTTCGTAATCCTTTTTCCAACCTGGGCGAGCTCTGCGACCAGCTCACAAAGTGCACACATGCACACGTTCCCACGTGCTTTCGCTCTCCTGATGACTATGTCGCGAGAGTTGTCTGTTTCTGTGTGTACGTATATATATATATATATATGTGGCCAAACGTGGTTCTCGCGCGTCCGCCTACTTTCGCTAGTTTGCGTAAGAAACGTACCGTTGAAGAAACCGAATACGCGTATTCGGTTATCGGTGCAGGTATTCGATAATATACCCGGGATGATGCGGTTTCTAATCGACAAATGTGTATTTTTTTTTGTCTTAAATATTTATCCATGACTAAATCGAAAGTTAGATTTACGAAACTATATAAATTGCTCCAGATAGATGAGGAGCAGACTTTCGAAATGCGTTTTTGTCGAAAATTTGTAATTTTCAGAAAATGAGAAAGAAAGAAATTACACTTTACAGAAAATAATACTGTGCCAATCAGTAGGATGTGAAATATTAAACGTAATTGCTGAACAATTGCTAAAAATGTTAAACAAATGCATTTTGTTTGTTTCTAGTTAAAAAAACATAATGCACTTCGTTTTTTTTTCAGCATATAAATTGACGATGAAAAAAATGCTTTCCGAACATCTCAAAGTAGCTTATAGTATGAATTTTTCAACACTGAACATTACGCAATCTCTAATTAAAAAAAAAATTTTGGATAAAACGCATTTTGAATGTTTACTCCTCAGATGATTATCTATTAATCTTTGAATTTTGAAATCGCAATTTATGCAGAAGTCTTGCCATTTGAAAGGGTGAGATAAAAATTTGAAGAAATAATAATATACCGACTATTTTGAGGGATATTTATATCAAACCAAATAATTTCGGTATCAAATGTTCTAATACTATATAGCTATAATTGATGAGCAATTTACGACTTGTGCGTCGCATTTACCCATCTTGAATTTTTTCCGACTCATTGGCTCAATTGAAAATATAAAATCATATTTTTATTTTATATTTAATGAAATAAACCATATTATGCGACACGTAAGATTTTATCCCGGATTTTATCTACAATATTTCTAAAAACAACCCTCTGAAAATAACTCTTCTAAAAAAAAAAATTACGCATTAGTGCTCTAGTGAATTCTTTTATTATGTTTTAATTTGTAACTCTTGAATTTCGAAATGGTGAAATTACTGAACTGTTAAACTTTCTCGCCTCAAAAGTTTTCGCGTCGAGATTGAAGAACGTTGACTAATTTTTCGGCACTGTTTACAAATGAAAGTGAAATTGTACACACTTTCCCTTTGTCTTGTAATCAATGTCTGTCATTTTTGCCCATTATAATATCTTTCCTTAAAGGATTTACATTTTTATAGCGGTAAATGTTACCCAAAAAGAAGCAATCATTAATAAATTATAAAAAGATTAAAGATGTAGATAATTTTTTAAATAGTTTTCAAAATACATATAAATATTTTCAAAAATGAAACAATTCTTTTTTACCTACGTATCATTTACTATTTTATATTTTACTTTGTTTTTCTTATAATTATTTATACGTATTTTCTATAATTTATTATTCTACGTTTGAAACACTTCATTCTTTTAATGAATTTTTTTCTTTCGCCAAATCGTTGATCACTGAAAAACGTAATGAATATAAAAAAATCGTACACGATTATAATATCGGCAAATTGGTGCAGTTTCGCGTGCAGTTTTTGATTCGTCGTAGACAAAATGTTTCAAGAGAAGATCACAAGTCGCGAAAGTCATCTCTCTCCTCCAATTCCTGAGGTATCGGTGCACTCTCGTTCATTGAATACGTGCTGCATTGCAGGACCTTGCAGCTGCAGGCCGCGGCTGCATAAATCCGAACGCCTGTCTGACTCGAGTAGGCAAAGGTCTTCCCGTATGAAAATCGAAGGACGCTCGGCGTCCGGCCTCGCGCTTTCCGCGCGCATTGCGTGCAGCGCTCGAAATACATGCAAAAAAGAGGAACGCGCCACGCACTATCACCCCATCCATGCCATTTCGATGGAGGTCACCCAGTGAGTTAAGTGGGTCTCGACCACTTGGTTAGTGTGTCACGGCGTACTCGTTACTGAATAAACTTAATCTCAATACCGCAGTTAATAAGCCAATCGCGACAGACTCACGCGATTCTCTCTCTCTCTCTCTCTCTCTCTCTCTTTCTTTTTCTTTCTCTCACGTTATCTTATTTTTTATTCTACGAGGACCGCATTTTTCGCGAATGTTTTTCTCAGGGACTGTCATAGTTGAGAGATGACAAGTTATATCTTAGGCCAAAGATTCACCGAGAGTTTCTCGCAAAAATAATTTCGCATTTGAATTTCGCTAATTTAATGAATTAAGATGTGTGTGTGTGTGTGTGTTTTGTCTATATTGAATTTTAATGTTAGCATTATTAAATTTTAATGCTGTTATTTCCTAATGTTGGTTTTTCGAAAGATATCTATAATAATTACGAAGATATATATATATATATATACTAAAAATTAATTAAATTTGTTACGAACAATGTGCTCCGAAAATAAAATTTAAATGAACTTTGATTCTCAATTAAATTTAAATTATTTTTGCTTGAAATTTAAACAAAATTTAAGAGATTAAATTGCTAAAATATACAATGTCAAAAATGAGGAAAAAGCTAAAAATATATTTATTAAACCTTTCGTAAAAAGTTAATATTTATTAAAGAATTATCACTACATATAAGAATAATCTCTACATATATATATCAATTTATTCATGCATTTAAGAGTGATTTATTTAAGAGTAGTTAAAATTTCAAATAAATATGTTGTTGTCACAAAGTTACGTATTATCAGAGAAAATATAAAAATTGGTTGCGCTGTTTTCCTTTTACTCTTATTTATGTGCTAGCTTTTTTTTTACATCGACGAAGTATGCAATAAGTTTTACATGATTTCAGAAACAATTTTCGAACAATATTAAGGCGAAGTTTGGTCTTCCGTTTCGTGACACGCAAAGCTCCTTAGTGTCCGTACACCTGAGCTCTTAGTCAGGAATTAAACTCCTCGACGTTCTTGTTATAATGTGACCCAGACATGCGATAATGTGTCTTATGTCTTTTTTCAGAAATATAATCACGTTGCGATCGGATATTTTCCAAGCGCGCTAAATACACGCTGTATAAATTAAATTGGTTTGTTATTAAATGCGACTAAAATAATGTCAGAATATTATTTTATACGTACGCGATACAATAAAAAAAAAAAAGAAATATAATGTGGATTAGTAGTATCATGTAATTAATCGCACCATATAAGCGAGATTAAGGATTATTTTGTACATATTTCCAGAGTGACAAATTATAAAAAAAAATAATATAAATTATGAAAAAAATTACTATTCTAAATCAGATTATTCTAAATCGTCGATTGTGTGATGGTAACGCGATTAGTGATCGTTCAAGCAATTGCGAATGTTTTGCAAAATCTATATTTATTCGGGTTTCATAAAATTTCTCTTATTGCTATATTCCATCCATTTGGATCGCCCGTCCATCTCGGTGACCCCGTTTCGCCCACCGGCAGTCGATTTCGTGAGCTCGCAATTTCTGTAACTCGTGCGCACGGCTATATTGATTATATTATGAGGATTGTTCAGAGATGCGCGCGAACAGGTTTATAACTATAATTTAAAACCAGTGCAAGTGGGATTGTGGCATATTGTTCTCTTTTTTTTTTTATTAACGTATTATTATCATACTTGTACTTGATGAAAAAGCGACGCTTGATTGCAATGACGAGTAAAATAGTGTTGCATTACCTTGGATATATATTTAGTAGTGAGAATTTATGTCTCCTTGGGGTTGATTTTGTTTCTGGCATAAGATTTGTGAAAACAAACGCGCGCGCGCGTGTGTGTGTCTAAATCGTTATTAAATTGCAGTGTGCGAAAATTTATTTCTAAGTATTAGGAAAAATCAAAATAGACTCGACGTATCGAAAATATAATTTATGAAAAATTAAATAAATATTATATCATTATAAAATAATTTTTCAAAATTATATACCTATAACACCATATATACAACATATATATCATAACGTAACGAATTTTATCATTAAAAATATTTTTTATTTATTTTAAAGATTGCTTTAATATTAAAGAAATACTTTTTAATGTTAAGTTACGTTTACATATTACTCGTTGAATTATAATTCACATATTATATACAATAAATTAAGCATTTCTTTCGATAACATCCTTATTGGGAAATTCTTAGTATATAAAGGATTAATAATAGACATGACGTTCGCTTTGTGACGCGTTAATGATCATAATCGCCGGTTTTGTTAGAGAACCACGATCCAGGGCAAGAAGTTTCTACGTAGCTACGTCCGACGTGGCAGGTTAAATCATTTTACTTTCATGTCGGTCATGATTTGCGACTCTGAAAAAAAGTGACATCGGAAGAGGAATGGAAAATAGGTACATTGAGTATATCGAAATGATTTCGCGAATCCACCATGGTGTTTCGAAGGCAGACTGAGAGTGACCTTGGGCTCGATTTTGCTTCGATCCGTTTTGGCAATATTACAGCACTCCTCGATTACCTGCGACCGTCGCAAAAAAAAAAAAACCGCAAGTCAATAATCACCAACGTACGGCCGCACAAAGCGAACCACGATGGTTCAAAAATCACTCTTCGGATTATTAAACACCCGAGACGAGGAAGAGATTCGCGGTAACTGATCGCGTGGTGGTTACCTATACAGAGTTTTACAATTGGCTCGGCGGTATTGGACCATTATTGGCTATCAGACTCTTTATATTGGTCTAATAATAGTAGTCAGAACTGGTCCAGCGTTATTATAATTGAATAATAACTTGAGCTCAAGTATTATAATGAACGATAATAATGAGCTATGAACAATAATGGCTCAAGTATGACAAACAAATAAAATTACAAATAAAAAGAAGTGGTACTTTGATATAAAAAAAAAGTAGATATAAGTTTGAAATTATATTTATTTCATTTTTTATTACAATGTGCATAGTCATTCACTAGATATGGACGAATATTTCTTATAATAGATACTTAATGGCTATAATGGCTATAATGTTGGTCCAGGATTGATCCATTATCGTATACCATATTATCGTAAAAATAAATAGGCATCCGAGATTATTTGCTAACAATAAGCCAGTATTGAATGACAGATTCTTGGCTAATGGATAATCGCCATAGATCGACCAAGCATTGGCTGTTGTAATGTCGGACTGTCTTGTATGGGCTGTTTTATACAGGAGCGCGATATAACATTCAAAAAGAAATAATCCAAATCCATCGTGAAAAGAAGCCTCTATATATTTATTAAAACGAGTGATATTACTTTTACATAAAAATATTACAATAAAAATGTATCAACGATGAAAAATGTCAGTGATAAATTATTATTTCTTTCGGTATTCTTGATAAAAAAACGGAATCTCTATATATCGATAAAAGAATCTATGTTGAATAAAAAATAATTCGACAGAACGGAAATTTTCTATTTGAAAATACAACAATAAATTTAAATTTTTATCTTTGAATATTTACGTCGTGCTAAAAAAATCCGCGACAGACAAATGTATGATGTTCGAATTAATAATTTGGAGTTTTGGCAATATTGCATCCTTTGACGTTACATTAACTTTACCGGAATTTTATTACTCGAGGATCGCGTATCTGGTACATGGCCGTATTATCCTTTATTGAATTGTTGTGGCCGAAAGTAGGACGTCGCCAGGAAACTCCGTATTCAGTCTATCTGATAATGAAATATTCACTAAGATTTTTCTTGCTGCCATTTCATAGGGAAATGTTGTAATTGATCGACGTCTATTCCAGACTGTGACTTTAGCCTGCCGCATAGAAATATAGAAACATGGAAGAACATTTACGTGTCTCGGTATCCAATAAAATGTGAATATTGATGTAACAACGTCGGACACTTAACTTTACGCTCCATAAAAGTGTCATTTGATTTTTTTTTAAAACTTCATGAAAACCAATTGTAAATAATATCCCCCCAGTTCCCTCCATGATTCAACGGTTTGTATCATCTTGAGTACGTTTTTATTCGTCTACGTTTCATCCAGAACATTTCTGAACGTTTTATCTGATAAACATGAGGCTTCTCGTGAAAACGCAATATTTTTTTGACCTTTCGTAGCAAGATATTTCCATTTGTTAGGAAATTATAATGTAACAATTTTAGATTTCGCATTTTTAAAAAGAATTCGATGTTTTTCTTGCAAAAGGTTGAATTTATATTAGCCAAATTATCGAAAGTTTTATCTTTTGCGGAAATATGTACAAGTGTGATGAAATACAGGTGTCTGAACAGGGGAAAACCTTTATTAAAGGCTTGAACAAAATAGTGAATGCGAGAGAGAGAGAGAGAGAGAGAGAGAGAGAGAGAGAGAGAGAGAGAGAGAGAGAGAGAGAGAGAGAGAGAGGAAGAGAGGATGGGAGAGAGAGAGAAAGAGGACGGATCACCGCTGGATAAGAATGTGTGTCTAGTTTAGTGGGCAAGTAGGTCGCGAGGGAAACCAACGGCGACGTGGGTTACGCAACATAGTTCCAGTGTTATACAACTATTGACTCACCGGATTAACAAGCAGGCTGGGTGAAAACGAAAGCTGAGTGCCCGTCAGACCGCCTTCGCTCTCCTCGCCTCTCCTCGTCTGATCGTGCCTCGCTGAGCCACTTCACGCCTCGCCTCACCTCGTCTCGTCTCTACTCTCTTCTCTCCTCGCCTCTCCTCTCTTCTCCTCTCCTCTCTTCTCCTCTCCTCTCCTCGCCTCGCCTCTCCGCGTCTCGCCAAGCTCTTGCGAGGCGCGTTGACGTAGGCACGCGCGGAGGTATGTATGCCTTTACGTGAGAAAGATTACGAGGAGCGAGGAGTGATCAAGCATTCGTACAAATGGCGTGGATAATTAGACACATCGTTTAGCAATCAGCTCGTTCACTAGGGATTCACGTAGGAAAATTCATTCGTGCGTTATGTTCCGCTAAACGTAATACAAATTGTACGAGAAGAGATAAATATAACATACAAAATACACGAGCATAGATGTATTATCATTATTGTTGACAGGTTGTTTCTTTAAAAGTTACTTTGATTTAATGTGATTCTTTGAATGAATTAGCTAAGCAAAATGTGTATTGTAAAAAAATTAAAACATGTTAATTTTTTCCTATATATAATAAAATATCAATGGATATGTTTTATACATGTCATGTCAGGAGATAAGTGATATCAAAAAGAGCTGAATATATCTTGAAATTATTTACAGTTATGAAATTTATATTATATAATATATATATATATATATATAAAAAGAAAAAGTTATTAAAAATTATAAGTTGTTGGAATTATTCTCAACAGACACAAAAGGGTTAACAGGAAATAATTTGAACATTAAAATGATAATAACTGTATAATAACTAAGACACTAAATTATTATGTAAACTGGTGAATTAAAGAATAATTTAATTAAAAATTAAAGGTATTGAATATAAAATTAAATGAACACGTGTTATGTTATTATATTAAAAATCGCTTTAATAAAAAAAATTTGAAAAGTAAACTTTAGCTTCGCCAGCATTTTGCTGTGCTTTTCGCCTCCGCTTTTTTCAGTGGATGACGATCCCGAGTTTAGCGCTTTTAATTGACTGGCCTTTAGATTCTCGGTTATCTCGATGCCTCGGGAAAATAGCTACGATAGAAAGATGCAAATCGATCTGCATATTTTTTGACGGATGCTGTAAAAAGGAATCAGGCCACTCGCGATGTGGCGCGTATTTCAAGCTATATAAATTGCAATACCTACAAAAGTTATCAGCCGCCACAATTCGATTCCAATGTATTTTTTGGTCGCTTGTTATATAATTATAACTTTATAATAATAATAGTAAAAATATTTATAGTTTTATACTCTCTAAAACTTTTAACCCGGCGTGAGCTAGGTGGTAAAGTACCTAAAAGTACTTAAATCTAAAAATATTTCATAAGATACAATGGATCTCCCACTAAAAACTACAAATAAAATATTCAAAATTATAAGAAAATTATATTTATTAAAATTTTAACAATTTTCAAATTAGTAACAATTTTAAACGTTGAAGAGATCAATGATTTTACAATAATTATCTTAACTTTCATTACAACATTAATTTTATTTATCATATTTAAATCCCTATCTAATAAATTTATTAACCGATTCCTCCTAGAACATCAAAATAATTGAAATTATTTGAACTATTACACCCACATTCATCCTAATTTTCATCGTTATCCCCTCAATTAAAATTCTTTACCTTACTGATGAAATCTTTAATAATAATTTATCCATCAAAGCTGGATTGGTCACCAATGATATTGAAGATACGAATACTCTGATTTTCTAAATATTGACTTTGACTCATTTATAATCCTCACTAACCAACTTATAAAAAATGAATTTCGTTTTCTTGATGTTGACAATCGATGTATCTTCCCATTTAACTTCCCTATTCGAATCCTGTTGGGTGTGACATATCCGAGCTCACGCCGGGTTAAAGTGAATCTTACTCTAAAGAGTGAAATTTCACTCTTTTAAGGATTGAACATTGAACAACTCACTGGCTCAATTTTCGCTCTTTAGAGTAAGATTCTGTGTTTGTACGTGTGTGTGGTGTGTAGTATTTTAAAAATATATCTTTACAGTGAATACAGAGGTATCTCTCGTTTATTGAAAATTGTATTTCGCGAAATCGCGAAATATTCCGCGCAAAGAGAGCCTCGATCAGCTTCAATGCTTTCCCATACTTATCGTGGCTTGAGCGAGTCGATTCTTACCTCGATCGAGAACGAAGTAGCAAAGGCGGCGTTGCGTAAGGCAAGTCGGCTTTTGCTTAACCGATTTCAACCCAAATGGTCGAGAACTTAAGTGTTCGATCGCGACTTAAGTGTTCGGAACAAGGCTCATCTGATCCATTCCTTTTTTTTTCCTTCTCGATCTCTATCTACACTCCATGTAATTTGCACTCCATGAGATTCGAGTCTGTCCGAGAAGATTGTCGTTCATTTCGTGGCATGAGTTTTACAAAATAACCAAGCATCAAAGAAAGACACGGGGGTTACCGCTATTTCCACGTATTTACCCCGTCGCGATAGCGTGTAAACCTGAACATAACCGTTTTCTGTTCGAAATCATGACGTGCGTTTTGACGTTTATAGCCGTTTGCCTTGAGCCCTTGATTACACTGATTATACGTAATGAGTTACGTCAATATAATGTAAGAGCTGAGAAGTGAAATTTGATTCTGAACACACGAATAAAGGTGTTGGTTACAAAGTACACACAACCGTTAAAAAAATGATATTCTTTTAAATATATTCGAAAGGAAAAAATTTAAGACAATGTTAATTACAGAAGAAAATATTGTCAACGTCGAAGCAAATCCCTCTGAATAGATTCCAATATGGTTTTATTGTACTATATGTGTATTTTCTGTTATCTTTTATTGGGAAATTAGATTATTATCTATTAAACGTTATGGCCTGTGATTGTAACGTCATTTTCGGAGGAGATTTCTTTCCCTGACCTACATGTGTTTGGTAGAACAGATAAGACCTCGTAACACTTCAAGGATAATTTCCAGTCAGTGTTACTGAATAACTTTATGTAAAAGCGTTACTTCTTCTCTCGCGTTATATACCGTCATACGAATGACGTGCAGATCGATAAAGTCTAATATGCCGATGAATTTACACTCGATGATCAATAATTATTATCCATTAACGGTGCATATGCAAAGCCACGATAGTCGTAATAGTCGTAATAATCTTGCGCCTACGATAATTATCATGGCACGCTTTCAAAATTATTCTATATCGATTATTTAATTTATTTATTTAATTAAGTATTAGTCAAGATATGATGTTATGAAGAAACAATTTGAAATGAACTTTCATTCGCGCTCCTTTATTTACACGTTCGTGGAGCAAATCAGTCGCAAACGTTTTAATTTCCTCGCTGAAGACGATTAAAAAATTAATTGAAACGCGCGTCTTGTCAAAATTATTTGTTTCGCAATCAATTTTCAATGTCTAAGATAAAAAGACCTCTTTTTGAAATATCAACGCACGATTTACACCGCTTATTCCCTCTTGTATTTTCTTCTCCGTATTTTCTCATTATTGTTATTAATTGTTGAGTTAACAATTAGCAGGGTGCTGCGTAAAATCAGATCCAAACCAAGCACGAAGGAAAGCGAGTGAGCAGCAGCTCGCTACAATAAATGTACGGCGGCACCACATTTGTCCTCATTGAAGCAAATCCGTTCGTTCGCATTCGTTCGCATTCGTTCGCGCTCATTCGCGCTCATTCGCTTCGTCTGAATCCGGTTTAAGATAAACCGTGCACATTGCTATTTCTGGCTCGGCACGGATGGAGTCACTTTCGATTCTTTCGATGAGCGTCCGACTGCTCATCCAAACCAGTTTCGCCGTCTTTCCTCATTCGAATTAGCGACGGCGACGATTGTGTCTGCACTGCGGGAGGAACCGCCTCTTATCTGTCACCGGGCCGCTCGCTGTCTTATCGAGCAACCGGATCGACGAAGAAGGTAATGCAGGTCGCGCGATACACGCGTTTTGTTTTCTCGCTGACTTTACCGACCTACCTCAAATTACGCGCGAGACGCGATCCTTGTCGTAAACAATAGCTGCGCTCAGCAAACTCAACAGTTGAGTGACGCACGCTGCTATTCTTCTAGATCTAAAAGTCTAATTGGATGATCTAGAAGAATACACCAATAACAGCGAGCGCTCACTCATTGAGTCTGAATAAGAACCTACCTGGGACGCGTTTAAATTCCTAGGTATTCGTAGTCAGTTCTTATTTCAAAATCGTCTTGAGTAATGTTTTAAGATGCTATTAAGATTTGATTGGCTCTGTGATTGGCTTGTAACATTTTAAGACAGTCTTAGAATCGTCTATGAATAGACGTTGGCCTAAAATATCTTTTGCAAAAATGTCTTCGAGGTTCAACTTGTTTCTCATCTCTTTCCAATTCTAGAATCATTCATGTCGATTTATTAACAAAATAAAAAAATGCAAATCATGATGAATGAATTCGCGTGTGATTCGTACACTGCAAACATTGAACCTACAAATCGTATGAACCTACACTGGCAAATGAATAGCAAGTAGCGAGAAAAAATTGCGCGCGATTTGGCGCTAAGACTTTCGATTTCGCTTCGAAAACGATTGAAGAGAAAGAAAAATAATGTGGAACGATTTTGAAATAGCACGTGAGCAGTGTTCTTCACGAAACACGAGAGTTTATTTACATGACAACCTTTTCATACGTCGACGTAACGAAGTAAAAACGAAAGAATGAAAAGATACCCACGGCTTTCCTCTGAACTGAATAGTTCTGAATATTTCTGAATATTTCTTTTTGCTCTTCGTTGTAGCAGTTTCTCTTTCGTAACGTAACCGATTCAATTTCAATTTCTGTGGCTCTCTTAACACAGCTTCTCTCTCGAAAAATAAAATGTTAATCGTGCGAGCTATTTTACATCGCGGTTTCGCAATAACTCTCTGATTGAGTATGGAAATGTATTTGACACCGAAAAGAACCGGTTTGCGCGCTCGATCGCGCGCTCCAGCTAATCTTATACACGATGCCACATCGCTTACGCGTATACGACGCGCAATAGAAATTGACACTACGTTAGCCGTTAACGCTGTAGATCATTGACAGAATGATTTAGTAATCGCGGGATACCGAGCCGGTCGCGATGGGATACTCGTATACAAGTACGTACCTACCTACCTTTCGTGCACAACGAAAGCCGACGTTAAAAGGCGATCACCGAGAGGCTTCTTTCCGTATGGCGTAAGACGGGAGGACGGATGTACGCAGTACATTAACGCCGCATCATTTCTCAATTTTTTTTTCATTTCGAATCTGACAGCCCTTCCTTGCGACACGTTCGAGAAATGCGCTGCATTTCAAAAGAACCGATGGATTTATTCATTTAAGACGATTCTCCGAAACGATGAGTTACCAAAGACATTACACGCTATCCCCCCCCCCTCCCTCCCGTTTCCTGTGCCTTTAAACCGAAATAGTGAAATCGGCCCCAAAAGTCCGTTACGTAATGAGGAAACGTTAAACCTGAGGAGGAACCTGTTGACCAACGTCGGAAGTATTACGTACCGTATTACATTCACTGGAGTATATAATTCACAGCGCGGCTCGGAAGCGAAAGAGAGGCTGCGATTTGCTTGGGAAAAAAGAATTCCTTATAAACTTTAAATTATTCTAACGAGAACGTTGCGCACTAATGAACCATCGACAAGTTAATTTAATCAAATTATAATAGAATTTATTTTATATTTCTAATAATAGAATTATTTTAAAAAGTTTGAAATAAAAGAAAACGGTGTAAGACACAAAGAAAAATGCATGAAAAGTACGATAAATACGAGAAAGAAAAGCCGCTTAAGATACAGTTTCAAGTACAATAATTCAATCTTGGGTGTATCTATTTGAATTAGAAACTAAACTCATATATCTGATGTTGAAGGCTAAACACGTGTCGTCGAAGGAAGTCGTCAAAGATGAGCTCCGCTATTTCGAATGAAGGGAAGAAAAGGAAATAGAGACATCTTCTATTTTTCTCCTTGTCTGGACACAGAAAAATGTATACTGTACGCAAATATTAATTGTTTCAAGTGTTTATTTAAAAAATAAATATCCGCAAATTATAAATTCAATTGTCGCGTAAGTATCAAGTTTATTAAAAATACATTCTGAATCCTAGTAAGCTTAATACTTTAATCAAGATTATTAAATTAAAATTAATTCAATTTGCCTATTATATAAAATCGTTTCTTTGATCAATTTTATAATATATATATATATATTCTTCCAAAAACATTAATTCTCGTTTTGAATATATATAACAATGAATTTTTCTAAAATTTGTCATAAACATTATTTTAAGATCCATTACCAAGGAATTAATCTTTGTTAAAGATAACCATTACTAGAAGAAAGAAAGTAAATACTTTTGAGTAATTACTTTTCTTAGCAATAGAATGATATTTTTCTGTTTGCGTCTCTCGCGGACACGATGATTGTCGATGGTTGTCGAGAGACTACTATAGTATAATTTCGTGGTCTAATAGAGAGAGATTCGTTTTGTACGCGAGCACATTCTCGCACTACGGACAAGAGTACGAAGAGGGCAGGCAGGCAGGCAGGCAGGCAGGGAAGAGACGATAAATGAAAATAAACTGTTGCAACAGTTTGCCCACTCTCCTCCTCCTCCCCCTCCCTATCCCCCTCCTCTCGTCCTTCCTCACCCTCCCCCCCCCCCGCGAGCCGCCCCGCAACCGGCGATAAGTGGTGCCGCAAGGGGTTGTGGGTGGATGATGACGGTGATCAATAAGCGGTGACATACTTACCGAGTAAACCTGGCCCAGTTTCAGCTGACCTCATTCCATCGTTCCTCCCTTCCCCTTCTTCGCCTCCGCCATTCGCCATCCACTTCTGCTTCGACCCCCGTCGCGCGCTTCTTCTTCCTCGCCTGCTCGCGCGCTTCCTTTCTACCCTCCCTCTCGCCAGTTTTTCCTATACTCGCCGCTTCCAACCCTTTGACGCACGATGCATTTCTCACCTTGCCAGAGTAACGTGTATAAATTGTGGACATTAGATGATAACTTTTATCTTTAAAAATCTCTCTCTCTGAAAATTCTAGTCGTACTCTTATTATTGTTGTTATCACGTTATTACGTAATATCTAAATCTTGAGGTATCGCTCGCGTGTTTTATAATTTGTAGATAAAATAACATTCTCAATAAGATAAATATCCGGCAATTAAAATGCTATTACGTTATGCTTTTATTCGTAGGTATTTTTCACGTGTATCAGATCCAGCTCTTTAGTAAGTCAATATTATAAAGATCGATAAGTACAATTGATAGTACAAAGTATATATTGTAGACTTAACTCGTAGGATCACCTAGATCGTGGATTTGATGGAAAACATATTGATTAGCCACGTAGTTATCATTGATATATTTTTTTATCACGAGAATGTCACAGAAATTATATGATTCACAGCGCGAATTATCGTCTACGTAAATATAAACGCTGAGGCTTATTTTATAAATTAGATCGGGATATTACGACTCGCGCGGAATTGTCTGACGAAGTCCGAGTTGCGCAGTCTGACCTAATTACTATTCGTATCACATTCAGAAGCTTTCATTTGCATAACATGTAAGCGCTTTATCAATATGTATTCTTTTCATCCTTTTGGCCCGATAATAAGTTTCGTTCTATTTATACAAAATGATACATAGAGGGGGGGGATACGGAGGGGGGGAAGGGGGATAACATATGCGATGACCTAAAAACATCATTCTAACAAAATACTATAATTACAAAAGCTTGACTTTACACTTCGCCGGGATTTATTCCGACTGAATTTTTTTGTAGGAAAAAATGTCATTAACGCAAATCACTCAAAGAGACTCTGTTATTAGTGCTGGATACACCGCACAGGATCTTCGATCGTACGCTACGTGGAAAGAGTCTGACCTTTAAATCCGTGACACGGTTAAACCTTCCGTTGCAATGAGCGAATGCGCGCTCTTGATTCCGAGAAAAGCGTTTATTTTTATTGTCATCGTAGAACGTAATGTGAGAAATTTGTTTATCATTAGATCGATCATTATCGATCGATAATATACATATATAAATATACATATTGGGTCATTTAAAAAGTATCCGCGGTTTTTTCATTCAAAAATTGAACAAAAAATACCGCGGATACTTTTTAAATGACCTATATATGTCGCGCAGTTGCAAATATCGTATTGCAGTTCGTTATTTATGTATTTTTGTCTAAATATCATTACTATATATTAAAGATTACTATATCTTGTCTAGTTTCTACATCGTGTTTTTACGTCAAGTAGTGTATTATTCATGGATGACTCCAGTATGATTGATATGGAGTACTCCATACACTTAATTTTATATCTGTATAATATTTGGTCGGGGAGAAATTTAGAAATTAGAAATTATAATTTAGAAACATAAAAATGTCACTACATTGCTTGAAGGATGCAATTTTTACGTGACAATCCCGAGATCAGAGATCTTGTACCAGAAATTACCGTCAAATTTATTCGCGTTCTTTTAATGATTCCTACATCAACTTGTTCGAATGAAAGATCATTTTCTTATTTAAGACATTTAAAAAGTTATCTTCGATCGACAATGAAACAAAAACGTAAATCATTTTGCGACATCATACATTTATCGAAAAATGGTCAATTAATTAAATATGGAGAAGCTATTAATAATTTCATTTAAAAAAAAAAAAAATTAGAGCGGCTACTTTTGTCACGTAGAAAAGATATGTATGAGAAAATATATTTATCCCCCCCACCTTTCTCTTCTCTCCCTCAATTTATTCTCGGGAACCACCATACACTGAAAAATTTTACTTCGCTGCCCCTGGTATTATATTTATTATTGATGAAAAATCATTGTGTATTAATAAATTGCTCATTACAGAGAAAAAATTGTTATATAAAAGCACTCCTTTTAAATCATTTTGAAACTTTTCTATTATTTACTTAATATTATAGCACTTGAGTTGACGTTAGAATTAGGCTCTTTTAAATAAAATCTTCAAAGTTGAAACGCAAACGTATTACAGGCAGATATCATAACAGTTACTTTTCCCTCGCTTTCTCGTTACATACACATTTCACGTCAAGTGCAACAATAGTTCTTAGCTGTTTTTGACAATAAATAATAAAAGGATGAATGAATTACGCGAGCGATGTAGACAATGATGTGAAATAAAGAAGTTATGTAAAATGTTGAACGTCGAGATCGAGGGTGTGAGTCCTCAACTTTCGGCTAAGAAATACATAATGATACTCATCCCGTCCGATCTCGTCTTACGATGGTGTTTTCGGTAATGAAGATAAGTCCGGTCGTAATTACGCCGATCATTAAGCAAGTCGGACGAACCGTCTTCGTTACTCGGAACAATTATGCATTCATTAACCGCCGACCGGCCCACACCCTCCTCACATCTCCGCCGGTTATTTATCAGATATTGCGAAATGATGACGAGGTACTCGATGTAGGAAATATGACGTGAGGGTGAAACAGGTAATTGGCGATGCTATCGCATTAATTTGACGATACGGTTGTCCGTCGCGCATCGGATCGCAAATATCGGATCGTTTCGTAATCCTTAAAATTTTCATCGCCATTGTTTCGTGCGTCGGCTCGAACTGTCCGAACGTAACGGCGCTGTATTTCCTGTGGACGCGAATAATGTATAAAACGCGATCGATTTTCATCGGGCACAGAACAGAACAGTCGATGGTTAACCGACGAGTCAACACCGGGGAAGCGGCTACGGGGAAGGTGCGCAACTCGTCCTATCCGTGACGAAACGCTCGGCTGCGTTAAAGGCTGACCTTGAATGTACTTATCTACTGATGGGAAAGACCGCTCGCGAGTGGTTGCTACGCGTGTTACTCGGCTTGTTCTGAATAATTATACAGCTTGTGCGTACCGCACGCGGGTGCCATACAATGTATAAAATACTGCGTGAGCGTCGTAAGTGAGACGAGGCGATCTACGATATTTCAACTTCCTAGAACTTGTAGATCAAATATAGGCAAAAATAGAGCGGCGAGATGTAAGACAGAGCTCAAATAGAAAATACATAGACGCGAAGAGAAAGTATAAAAGCGTCAGAGACTGTTATAAAAATATTGGAACAGTGAACAGAATGGTAGCAAAAGTCAGTTTTTCTCTATTTTCATAATCTATGACTTTCTGCTACCATTCCGTTTATTGTTCTAATTTTCAACTATTTTGATAAATCTTAGTTCTATAATTTTCGACAACAATAATAAGGATAATAATCGAAAGACACAGGTCTCAGTTTAAAATAAAATTTACGATATTTAATCGAATCTCGAAGATGTCCATAATCCAAAAATTTATTAATACATTTATTTGTCTTGATGCATAGTTTCTCGGAAAGACAGACTTCCCGAATTGGGAAGAGCACATTTTATCGTGAATAAATAAATCTATGGATACTACATAAGTAAACACGACGTTCTCTTGGGTGCCGTGCAACGATCTAAATTAGAAGATGGTCCAAACCAATCTGCAGTTGCCTGAATTTCGTTCAGGCCGTGGAAATACAATCGAGCCTGTCCCAATGGCTTTTGTTTCCTCTTAAAAGATACAGTCGAACGTCGTTTCAATTCTTCTTCAATGACATTCAATGAATAACAAAGACGGAGCGACGATTTGAGCAGATCGTGTCTCCTGAAAGGAGAGCAGCCAATACTTCATCGCAACTCCCCTCCCCCTGCCCTTAACCGAAAATCCATTACGAGAGGCCGCGAACGAGCCGTAATTCATGACATGACGCATACGCATACGCATATGCATACACGCATATGCAGGCAAGGGAAAGGTGCCCTCGCCGCGGTCCAGTCCGCGCGAGACTCGTCTAACAGACGAGAACAAGCGAGAACGAGCGAGAACGAGCGAGAACGAGCGAGAACGAGCGAGAACGAGCGCGAACGAGCGAGAACGAGCGAGAACGAGCGAGAACGAGCGCGAACGAACTCCTCTCCCGCGAGTGTGCGCGGAGAACCGGGAGAACTGTGTCAAGGGCAGAGGCGACGGGGCGGCGGAGCCGAAACGAGACGGAGCGAAATGAAACGACGAGAGTTTTACCTGCCCCTGGCACTGTTCGACTGTCCGCGTCTGCCCGCGTCTGCCCGCAAATCCCGAAATCTCTCACCACCTCCCGCTACAAAATCTCTTCTTTCTCCATCCACTCCACTACTTACCGTATTCCGTCATTTCCACGAACCTCATCGAGATCATCGGCTTGAAGATCGTCGGCGAGTCCTTTTGCACACGTCATTGGAAGAAATGAGAATTATTAATCACGATGCCGACCGCATTGATCCATCACGGACACGTTTTGTTGCGGTCCATCCAGGAATTAGGAGTAACCTCTGCGTTGCCTGATATACGATGGGACGAGGATGCCGAGTTTAAATAAGATTAAATTTGTTGTGCACATAGCAGTAATATCATAAATGTCGGTGTAACAATATGATAATAATAAATGAAAATTGACCGAGCAATGATCGATACAAATAAGCGGAGAAGGGCCGTATTCGATCAAAGCGGATTAATGTCTAATAATATTTTTACAATGAATATTACAATTTCCAATTTATGCAAATTACACCCCAAATATTTGTCTTGTAACACAGTTCGAAATTGAAGCTGAACTAATATCACAAATTAAATTTACGAGCAATTTAATAATACCGATACTAATGAATATCGACCATTAATACACACGATTGGGTCATTCTTTCTTTCTTTGAATATATTTCCTTTGTTTGAAATACTATAAGGAGGCATTTGGCTAAAAAATAGTTAATTTTTTCCTTTCTTTAAATACCCTACTTCAGAAATATTTTCCAGAGATATTTACCGGATAATAAATTCAATAAATTCATTGATATGTACAACTATAAAAGATTTATATATATGTATATATATACACGATAATACGATGGTCCTCGTAAAAGGATAAATAACATAAAAGGGATCAGTTGGAATAAAGTCAGCGAGATACGACTGAAGTTTGCGTGAGTTATACGGAGTAGAAAATTGATCAATCATAGTCGATTATTCTTCTCATGTTCGACTGTGATTGGTTAATTTTCTACGACTTGAGACCTTACGACCGCTACGACTTCCATTATAGTATTAGAGATCATTCTTAAGAAGCAGAAAAATCGTAAATGATTCCCAGTTCGCCGTGCGTTATCATTTTTATTCACTTCGTCTACGTATACGTTAAAATCAGATCGCGAACCTCCGCTCGACCTCCGACCCCCAGGTTGGAATTTGGATCAAGGAGGACTCTCTGCTCAGCGAGCGTGACGCCTTTATGGAACTTGCACACGGAACGACCGACACCCGCACTCGGATTCTAGCGAATCAATCGCGCGAACAGGATCATTATCGACTTACGATTTTACAACGTAACTCCTAACCGTCATTCATGATTGATTTCTTGTCTCTTTCCAGTTCACTAGAAAGGGAGGCTTAGGAAATTTGTTGTTGATTGTTTGTAACGAGAAATGAGAAACACTACTTATTTATTAATATATCATCTGAGACTCGGGAAGACTTGGAAACAAAATGCATATTTTTTACGTAAAAGTGAGAATAGGAATAACAAGTTAAACTAGTTGGCGATTACTAAATCGCTGACGAGTCATAATAAGTATTATTCTATGGATATGAGTCACTCTTGCATTTCTAGGGTATTGGTGGTCAGTTAATAATGCTTGCAATAACGGCAATAAAATTACACAAATACTGCCGTGTATTTCACATATCGTTCCGTATGTGCTCGTAGAGTCTTTTAGAGTCTTTGGTCCGTGTCGGCAATACGTATTTAGTGTATTTTTAGTCGTTGCATTTCGTTGTCAAATAATTATTTCGCGTGATTATATGACGCAAACGTTTTTTAGGCACTGGAACGACGTTGATTGTGGGTCAGTAGAAGGATAAGTCAACCGGAAGCTTAGAGATAGTTCTTCTATTGGAAATATAATACTTTTCTAGCAGGATACGTACGAACTTGTGTGCAGAAAAAGGACGCAACTTTGCAAAAGTATTTGCGGAATTCACAGGCCCGTTTAATACTGTCTATTAATCCATCACAACCTATCGTATCTCCGAAAAATTCCGGCGACCCTGATTAGATCTTTCGAGATTTTAAGGGCAACGTAATTGAGTGAAAGCGTGAGAGAGCTGTTTTCAACGAGTATTCATGGCAGGCTTTGAACCATGGAAGGGTCCATGTGAGTGGTCCTTCATCGGTTTCAATCCGTACTATCTTATTTTTTTATATTTACAAAACACGAGAGAGTTACAACATAATCATTTTTATGTTGTAACTCTTGCGAGAGTGAAATCATTACATTTTTTCAAGATGTATTTCAGCCAAACGGACTTTCGTCTAAGTGAAAGTCACTTTTTCATAATTATCATAATAATCGTATAAATTAAGTTATTCTTATCATATTTATCTTATTGATATTTGGACATTCTTCTGTTATATACACTCAAACGCGCAATCTAACGTTACCGGCTACAATACGATGGGCTCGAGAGAGGCACGCTTGTCCGAGCCGCATAACAAAGTAAATCGAAATCGAGTGACACAATACCAGGTGGAATTGGGACAACAGCGATATATACGACCGCGCAGAGGTTTTGTTGCGGTACGCCTTTTTTCGCTCGGCGAGCGCACGGACGGATCTCGCGACAGAGACGGAGAAACGGACACAAAGGTGGCTGAGTGCATCGAAGCGAAACGCACGCACGCACGCACGCTCGCACGCACGTCTCGACACCGCGTTTCATCGTATATGCACGCCGCGCCGCCCGGTATACATCTCTTCTCAGCCGCGACTCGAGTGAATTCCGACCCGAAGGGACAAAGAAATCCCCGCGCGATTTCTTCCGGAAGATGAACTTCCTCCCGCCCTTCACTCTCGTGTCCGCTCCGGTAACGCGAGCAAGTGGCTTCTCCATTAAATTTCGTGCCCGCCGACTCTGCGTTAACGGCAGATCGATGTTATACATAACGAATACATTTCGATGCGGCAGCGACTTCGATCGCCGCGGACAATTTATTTATTAGGGTTATACTGCACTAGGGCTATACTGTTGACCGTTACGTCGCGGTTACCATCATTTTCTCGATAAACGATATTAAAGTTTAGGGTCTCGATTATTTTTTCCCGAAATTGTGCAAAATTATTTAGAATCGACGAGTAAAAAGCTCGAATAAATGCAATTCAGTCTTGTTTACTTGATTTCAAGTAAACTCTAGTTTTACGGCGATTTTTCGTTTGAGGTTCAATCAGTAAGATGTTCAATATCGAAAGTATCTATAAGTTGTGGAAAAAAAAAACTATTATAGCGCTCGATAGAGCTCGGAGTTTTTATTAAGAAAAGCTGAGATATTATATTGCCAACAATAGCAAAGTATTTTTTTAAATAGACCCTGACATGCGACATACATATAACGGGTTTGAAAATTGCTGCGATTTTCGGCTAAATAGCAGCCTTATTTTGTTTTCTTTGTGTCGCGACGAGAGCACCACATGGGGAAGCCAAAATTAGGACAGCGGGTGCAATTATTATACGAAGGGTCTCGCGCTGGCGAGTCTTTTTGCCTCTCTTTAAGAGTCACGGGAACGTGGAGGAGCGCATCGGAGTGGAACGCACTGCGTCTCGACACTCTCAGTACTTATATTCAGTCTACGCGTAAGAGAAAAAGAAAGAAACTGGAATCGTGCGACTCAATGCCGTGTACTAAATCTCAATTGGAGTCGCATCCGCTTTCTGCGTTTCTTTCATTGTCCATTACGTCCGCTAAACTGATAACAGTAATTTCTGCAATTACAATATCACGTTATCGCGTTGTTATTTCGTTGGTTCTGCCGTCCAATGAGATAAGTAAACGTATCTCGGTACACCACCTAAAGTACGCGCCCCGAAAATCCTAATCGAAATATCTTCCTGTTTCTTTTAAATAAATTCAAAACTACATCTTTACTAAATACGATGCAAGAAGAATATAACTACTAATTTAAAAAAAATTCGACCAGTTATTAATTTTTTGTTTACATTCAGTATTTGATTATTTCATAAATTTTAAATCGCATTACATGCAAAATTGAAATTGTTCAGAGAAAACTATGCAAGAATATTTACTTTCTTAATTCATTCCCAAATAACCGTGTCAATTGTGCATTGAGAACGAATGGAATATAAATAAATGCAGATGCTCGTCTAAAATTCATGTATAGCCTTTTCATACCGTCTGCATCTTAGGTATGTTTTGTGTTTCGCGGCGAGACGCATATATATATTTTCGTCTCTGGCATTTTGTCCGCTCCGGAAATATTTTTTTTTTTTTTCACGCGGAAAAGAAGAAGTCGCGAAAGGGGACGGCACTCCTCTGCGCCGGCTGTCTTCTGCGAGTGTCTCTTTGACGAGTATTCGCGGCGTGGCGAGCGGCGATGCGAGGCGCGCAATGTTTAAGGTTCTACCTGTTATATTCCGTGGCGTGTCAGCCTATTTATATCGGCCTAGATTCTGCTTTTACATCGCGAGCCACAGGTACGCGCCCCGAGGAACACCGGCGCGCCGCGAGATCCTCTCTCACGATAAGCGCGCAATTAATTTTTGCGAAACTGCACCCTCGCGCCCGGCGAGCACGTTTTACGCGTGCACGCGCCCGCAACCCTCTCCGCTCTCCCCCCCCCCTCCCCCCTTCATCGTCGAGTTACTGGTAGCTTACTGGGTAGCGCGCGTGAAACGAGCGTTGCGTTTTTTGCACAAAGGGATCGTGATTTCGCGCCATCTTGAGAATGCGTATTTACGTGCAGGTATTGAGATAGCCAGCAAAAGCATCTAAACGATATACTATTATTAGATGACCGAGAGTCGTTATGTTATCGAATGTATCGCCACCAAGTGTATCGTGGGTAATAAAATTCACATAGGCTTGAGTAATTTAGTTCCGAGCCGATTAATTCTGAGAACCGTAGAGTTGCGAATCGGAAATAAAATATCCGAACGATTAAAAGAAATCGATTCCCTAATTGTACTTGCTTTAATTTCACATTTGTGTATCACTTTCATTTAGATTATTTTATGATTCTTGTAAAGTGTACACAGCGATTATATTTAATTCTGTTAAATTAATTGAAGAAATTAATTTTCTCATTGAACTCATCATAACTTGATTATTCAACAATTTTAATTAACTACACATACATACATATGTATATATATTATATATATATTTTATATATATATATATATATATATATATATATATATAAAACTGTCTAAATGCGCGATCAATTATGAAAGATATTTCATAATGACATGAAATGATAAGTTAGCTTGAGAGCAGAAGAGGAAAGACATTGTATACTTGAAATCTTATTAAGAGAAATTTTTTTAAACTTTCTCTCGTGTACTTTTGCTGCCGACTGTACCGTAGGATTTAGAGAATCGTCTCTTGTGGGCCAGGTTCGTTGTCCTCCATTGCTTTTTTACCGTCCACGACAAAGGGTTTTAAGCGTGCTACATACCTGCGGCAATTTAGAGCTTTCGATAGAAACCCTACATGCCGGCTTGCTTTAGCGAGTCATCACCGATTACTTTATCACGCTGCTTATTCGGACGTTTTACGAGTTTCGTAATTGGAAGATACGTAAAACAATGGCGATCTCCCTCTCGGTGTGACTGCGATTTCCTGGTATCGATATGTTCCCGCATTGCGCTGCGTGCGCGAGATCAGCGCGAACAATGGCCAAGCGCGTTCTCGCATGCCGCTCGGAAAACGTTATATTTTCCCACGTCGGCATCCATCGAGCATGGCCTACTTGGCGCCGCGTAAAAAGGGCTCGGCTCTAAATCGGGAGCAAGTTTACATGGCGACCATCGCTCCGCTCTAGCTTTACGGATTATTCACCGATATACTGGCGAGTGAGCTCGGCGGCGTCTTGGTTCCGCGGATGCTAGAGATTCTCAAATAAGAAATTAAACAAGCACTATTTATGCCTGGTTATTCTTCGATTTTAATCAGAAAATTCAGTCAATATTGGAATACAGATTTCAGTTAGGACTGGCCAATTGAGACTGGCAACCCTATTGGTGGAATTTTAGGACTTTGGGGTTGAGACCGAAGCGTAAACCAAGCATTAGACTCCTGATTGATCCGCCATATTTTTCAGGATGCCTGTTTAAGATAGATAAGTAAGATAGAATGAGATGTCCCGAATGGATATCCTGAAAAATATGATGGACAGAAGAAGATATGGTGTCCAATCTCTTACTTGAGAATCTCTTACTCGAGATTGCTCAATAAAGTTCTGTACTTATAAAAGTAGTACGTTCTTTGTCTGAGTCATATTGGACTTATCATCCAACAAAGAATTAGTAATTCTTTAATATAATATAATTCTTAGATCCAACATGGCGGATTTTTGCGCTACTTTTATTAATGTAGAACTTTAGCGTTTAATGATCGGATCCGACATTTACTGAGCTACTAGCATCCTGTCGTTAAACACTTTTGTAAATTTTTTATATCTTTTGTAAAGATGGCTCATTAACAAGAGCATTCTTGTCCTTCTGATTGAGATATACGTTAAGATAAAAAAAGGATACAACTTTAAGTAATTGAGAATACAATTATTTGCCTAATTACAAAACAAGAGCGCCCTGTTTATGCGATATTTCAAGTACTCCAATTATTTCAATGACTGAATCTCATAAACGATGAAACGCCACGGCAAATTGGATGTGCAATATACCGCAAAATTCCGGACTTGCGAAGTGAATCTGTATAGAAAATCGATGTTTTCGTAATTATTTTCATGGCAAAGTCAAATACATCGAACGAATCCTACATTCTAAAAAATATCGATGTAGATTTATCACCATGGTGTCTATTGGTGCTTTCTAGCAAGAAATACAGTGATGATTTCAATTTCTTTAACATTTTCAAACAACGGGATGTAATGATTCATTGAGTTACACTGCATTGTCTGTGTCCTTCGCTGGAAAGCAACCTTATAATTTTTACTGTGTTAGTATTGATATTAATGAGTTTTAAATCTACACCATGCTGATGTTGACAAACACCATTATGATAAAAATTATACATAACATTATGTGGACTTAACACCACATCGGTGTTAAATCCACATCGCTTTTTTAAAAGGTACTAAAAAAAATTTCTGGTTGAAAATTCAATCAGAAATTTCTGATGAAATTTATTAAAATTGTAAAATAATCGGAGATAATCGGAATTCTAATTGATACGATATTTCTGGTAAAACCTATTTATTACAATCTTATTTTTACCAGAATAATTATATTAATCAGAATTCTAGTTATCTCAACTAAAATTCTAATAGACTTCGAATAGACGAAAAAATTCTGATTCGTCCATTTTCCACCAGAATTAAATACTATTTAAAACAACAAATTTCTTAACGGCATTCTAAATTAGGTCGCGTTATAACATATAAAAATAATCCAACAGGCCAACATTAACAATAAGTTATCTTTTCCAAGTAGAACCTTAAGAGAAAAGACAGTCGAATATTGTATCGAATTATACTCTCTTTGTCTATTGTCTATCATTAAAATTAAATTCAGTCAATTACTCCTACCGCTTATCCTTTTTAATTATATTCCACGTATAATATAATTTCCAGATTCTAACAGGAGTGAATATTCCGACATTAACACTTTATTCCAATCAAACCATTTTTTCTCCAGCTAACCATAATTTTTGCAAAATTGTAGCACGGACATGCCTAACAAAATTCATCGCATTAACTCGACAACAACCGCTGACACAAGATTGCGCGCGCGCGCGCTGTTTCTTCGAGTCGGTCGGTCTCTCCGCTGCGCCGGGGTACTCTCGACGTGCGAGGTGCAATGTGCAGCGTGCAACCAGGCGTACGCTGTGCGGGGGCTTTCGTGCGTGGAATAGGCTCAAGGCCTACGCCGCGCCGCGCCGCACCGCGCCGGTGTAACGCCAGAGTAATCGACTACTTACGGCATACTCTGCTACTCTGCCTACTGCTCACTGCCGGTATATACACAGGTCCCCCGACGAGAGCTACCTGCTCGTCTCCTGATCAGCGATCGATCGATCGTATCTGACGAGATCGAGGATTCGTAGAAAGATGTATAATAGTGCGTGCATAATAGTCGAGTCATTCGCCGAGTTTCATCCCCACCGAATGCTCACCGTGACGATCCTCGCGTGTAGATACGTCCGGTAGAACGTCAGCCTTTAGAATGGAATCTCAGAGAATTGCAATACTTTTATGCGTGTAACGCGAATATATATTAATTTATTTATGTATTGTACGGTGTGAATGTTAATCGAAGGTGTTAAATTGAATTTTTTAAATTGCTGATGATACTGCTGTTAATGTTTCGTATTACTTGAGAGGTCATATTAATTGAATTATGTATTGATCGATAAAGTTGTTTATGATTAGATTGTTATTAATTAAAAATGTTCCTTCTGTCATTAAAAAAAAAAAAAAGAAATTTTGATTGAGATCCTTTTATTACACAAAAAAACAAAAAATAGGAATGCTTCTTGATGTATTATATTTTAATGAGAATATTTTATTGAACTGCAGTTGATGAAACAAATATATATCTTTTTCCTGGCTCCTAACTATCGCTAAATAAAACGAAGCACGCGGAGTGAATCATCAATAGGATCTTCTTTGCACAATACGCGTGCTCGGCGTGCTCGTGGATGCCGCCTTTTAAGTACGCATTTACAATACGCACGCCAACTAGTATATTACAGGCGGAAGAAAAAAATATTTATTCTTGTGTCTCAAAAACCTGACCTGACAATCAATTGTAATACGCAACTTTTTTCGATCTATTTCCGATCATGCAATCACTTTTTCCGCCCTAGGAAATAAATTATATGATCGATACTCTACTATCGATAACAGGAATATTTCAGTGGCAGATTCGAGCTTGACGAGTTGTAAATTTTGTTTGTCAGCACGATACCTTCATTCTTTCTAAATACGTTAATTTACGATGTTTATATAAAAGCATCTGATAATTATTTCTGGAATAATTTACAACTCGTCAAGCTCGAATCTGCCACTCAAATATTCCTGTCATCGATAGTAGAGTATCGATCATATAATTTATTTCCTAGGATGGAAAAAATGATTACATGATGAATTTTCGTTTTCATATGATATTTGTAATCCAAAGTAATGTAAAATGTAAATAATGCAAACAATGATAAGTGAGAATCAATCAATATGTGGATAACACAAATAAGCGGGAAAATTAAGGGTAAGACTTTATTTGATCAAAGCGGATCTTAATGTCTACTAATATTTTTGCATAAATTTATTATGCAATATTTAGTTTATGCAAACTTAAATTAAACCTGAAGTGTCACTTCAAATTAAATTGATATATAATTTAATTTAATAATGCAAGCAATAATAATACTGATACTAATGAGCATCTTAAAACACTGTAAGAAATTTATTACGAAAAATCTCAACCAGAATTCGAATCTGGATTTCCCTTCGTTCCGTGACGAGTGTCTTTATCAATTCGATCACTGAGGTATACTTTTCGCAATAAATTCTTTACATTATTTAAAAATAGCATCGATATTATTAAATTACTTGTCAATTTATAATTTTATGTATTCCAGTTTTAGTTTTTAACTGACTATTTCAAAACTGACGAACAATAATCGGCGTAGTATTCACTGGAAATTGTAAAAATACAATATTATCAGGCACCAAAAAATCCAACAGAGAACAATAATGCAACATGTTGTATTTTCAAAATTTGACCTAATTGATTTTTTTCTAACGACAGATTTGAATTCAGCACCACAAGATACATTTAAAAAACGTTTCCATTTCTCGTAAAAATTACTTATTCAAAACATCTAAATTAGTGATATTAAACTATGAACGTATCTGTTATCAAGCAATGCAATAGAACATTGCATGCTAAATTTAAACCAATCCAAATATCTGATATGATATTTTCATAAATCTAGTCACGGTATTTACAATAATTTTTGTAACTTCCGTTCCTGACGGTTACATCATTATTTGGGAAACATGCGCTACGTATGTACCTATTATTCCGGAATTATATATATATATTGTATTTTATGAGGGAGAGATTGCGTTTGACCTTAAGAGATAAATCTCGAGCGTTGTGCTTATTATAGCCGTTTCACAGATCGTAATAATAATATCTGAAAAATAATGTCTGAAAATAGACGTTTCAGGCACGATAGCTTCTACGTACGTAACGTTGTAAATTTTATTCTGACATAGCACTCACGCATTTCCGCACGAGAGTACGGGTGCGTACCATACTTCTTGCCGTTCGATGTGCATTAATTGGACGGTAAGACCGAGCACGTTCCCCGTGCACAAGCGGAATTCCAGTCTAGTAACCATACGCGCGATTGTCGGTTTAAACCCTTTAAAATATTTTCCACGACATAATAATACAACCTGGCGTACGTGAAATATTTTTTTTAATCAAGTTCGTATCGACCATTTCTCGATACTCCTTGCATCTTAAGTCTTGGAACGTACGATCGTGGGGACTTGATCGAATTATGGCCACGAGAGTTTAATTGCCGCTATTACACTGAGAAAAAAAATTACACTGAGAGAAAAAAATTTGTTCAACGAATTAAACACATTTTGTCGTTTGCAGATTTTTTTTATTCGACAAATTTTATTTAATTGAATTTAATCTTAGTCTGCTTAACACATTGAACAGTTTGTTAAGCAGACTACGGTGTTTATTTTGTTGAACAAATTTTTGTTTCTCAGTGTAGAAAGAAGAAAAACAAATTACAAAGAGATAATATAAAAATTTGCCGATGTGGTAAATATTTGATGGAAATGATTATTAATTTATGCATGTGAGAAATAAAATATTTTTTCTGTTTGATCGCCTTGATGAATCTATCAATTAATCGATTATTAATTACTTTTTATTTGTAGTCATTACTTAAGCAAAATGTAAAAGTTTACGAATGATTGTTGAAGAAGGAAAAGAAGAAGGAATAGATGTAAAATTAAGAAAATAAGTCAAGTTAACTTAGGCCATTAATTTAGTTCACTACGAAGAAAGTTTTTACTTCAATTCGAAGATAATATACGCGGTAATAAAATAAAAAAGAAAATTTTGATTTGCAATTTTTTCTTTAAATATTTTAGAGGATAGTATTAAACATTTCGAACGCGTTCTTTGTTTTGTAACGATTACACCATTTGTGATTTTACAGAAAGAGGGGATCGTGACAAATTTAGTTGTACGAAAGGGAACTCGTTGCTACATAGGATTCGGAAAGCGCTGGATTAAGGCAATCATCTAGATCACGCGGCGATCATTGTGAAATGAAACGATCCCTCGCGATTGGATCATCGGGATTCATAAGCGGCGCATTGATTTGAGTCATCGTACGCTCGATTGTTCACTTTTCTCGGAAAAAATCCGCATAGGCTGATGTTTCTTCTCCATTCTCGTTTACACAATGTAGAAAAGGTATTAAAGATTTTCTCATGTATACACAATGAGATTTCACGGGTTTGTGAGGAAGATTTTCGAATCATCCACGTTTAAATCACTTATCCATACAAGAAAACCTCGCAAAATGTCAAATTCTGATTTTAATTTTGCGTATAAATAGGTAACATAAATAGATTCTAAAGAACATATATGTGTTTATAAATAGATAAATTCAGAAAATATCAATTGTTGCTAAAAACGGTTTTAAGGAACGAAATCACCTCTGACATATGTAAAGCAGTTTTTTGTTTTTTGTTTCGCAAGTTATTCAAGATATAAAAAAATGTTCTATACAAAGTTTTAGTAAAATTAGTTCTATTTAGCCACTCAATAATATTTAAAAAAATTATTTTGTTTTAATTTTAATTTTTTTTATGTACTCAAAAGTTCATTAAAATAAAAATTTTTTCGGTTCGGTTTCAATTCCAGTTTAATAAAATATCAAATAAATGTTCCAGTTTCAGTTTCGGTTTTTTTTTTACCATTATAAAAGAAAATCGACACTGTAAAAATTATGATTTTTTTAACGATATTTTTTCTGTTCTTACTCGCTTTATTCTACTTATTCTTTAAATTTATTCTATTAAGGAGAGGGAAGGAGAGGAGGAAGAAAAAAAAAGAAAGAGCGTGTTCATTCGTTAAATTTAGCCTAATAGGAGAGAGACTAACTGATCACGTAACTGAACAAAAATTATGTAAATATTATTTTAAGCACATTTCTCTCGGTCCTTTCTTATAATTTATTTTATTCTTATAGATAGATCTCATTTATTACATAAATAATTCATATAACAGCTTTCAGAAATATCTCAGAAATATATCAACTGAAAAGACATTTCATAAAAGTTGCGCGATATGTCTGCAATTTCCGAGATAGCTCTGAAATAGCAAAATGTCTGCGATTCTTGAAACTTTGAAAGGTTACTGAAATGTTATAGAAAGAGAGAATCTGCATTTTTTTTTAAATATAACCAAAAAGTTACAGAAATAGCTGAAATCTTTTTGAAATATTGCCGATCGTAATCCTCTTACTCGAAAGGATTACGGTCAGGAATCACATTTCTAAAAGTTTCAACTATTTCTAATACTTCAAACATTACATTTAAAAACGTATAATATTTAATTGATACTTAAGTAATGTTTAATATTATTATATCGACATAATTAATTTAAATATCATTTAAGTATCAACTAAAAATATATTTAAATATCATTTCTGAAGTACTTAAAATTGATCAATAATTTTTTGTGGTCTGTTTACAGATTACAAAATTTATTGAAATGAACTTAAAGTATTTCTCAAAAATGATAGTTAAATTTGTTTTTATTAAGAGGATTACAAGTAACTAAAACATTACAATAAATATTATGTATAAAATAATGTTGAACATGGTGATTTGGGCGAAGGAACGAGCAGAATAAAGATTAAAAACAAAGATAAAGATCAAAGATTAGAAAATGAAAAAAGAACTAAAAAATAACCGTAATATTTTACCGGTTTGGTTACAGTTTTGGTATTACTTGGGTATTGTAAGTTTTACAAAATTTGATTACGGTTTTGGTTTCCGTTTACTAAAAAATTCATTTAAAAAAAGGGTTCTGAAGGATTTCGATTTCCGATTTTAATCCGATCCGGATCTCTGTTAAAATATGAATTTGACACTTCGCGAAATTTCCTTGTTAGTTCGAGAATGATTTATGTAAACCATTTTGAAATATGATTATGAATCTCACTCTCTAAATCTGAATCAATAGATAATCACTGATATCAGTGCCAAGTATGCCACTAGTAATCAATGATATGTGAGATCCCTAACCTAGCTAATCTTTATTTTATGTGATTTAACTAACCTTGTTTTAATGCATAAATTCAATGAATATCTGGAAATTAACTGGAAATTAACGTGCAAATATCAGTATTTTAGTTATATTGGGTCATCTAAAAACCGCGGATACTTTTTAGATGACCCAATATAATGCTCAAACATTCTTCCTTTTTTAATTGAACTTATTGTCCGGTGCCAAGTATGCCATTGAGTAATAAGTGACTATCCACTGATTCAGATTTAGAGAGCAGTGACACGAGGATACGAACTAAAAAACATACATACATCATTTTCGATGTAATTCTGTAAAAATTGGAAGGCGGTCTGAAGGATTTAATGTTGAATTAATAATTGATTTAATGTCTGTGTGTGTGGAAGAAAAGCAGTATCTATGTTTTATAATTTTGTTAAGTCACAAGGGAGATGAAATTCTTTCATCGTTTTTTAGATGCAAGATCCATGTGAAAATTTTCTTCGATTGTGATGTAAAGTTACTTTTACCATTCATATTTTATTATATTTCACAACAGCCAAACAACGAACGTAAGCTAAAATGTTCTGATATAATTGCTAAGTGTGTGGATCGTTTCGTAATTCTGTTAAGTAATCTTGATGATTTACCTGTAGTTATCTGATATTTACAATAAAACATTATTTTTAATAGAAAGCAACAGATATCGATGTAGTAACAGGACAACTTGGTGTATTTTGCAGTATTATTTTGAGATAACTGATAAAGTACGCACTTGACCTTTGCTCGCTCCATTTCGAAAAGTCAGCAATTTGCTACCGATAGACATGTTGCAGTCCCTCGCAAATTCCCTCGCTATTCTCGCAAATATTTCAGCAGCATATTTGTAACTGACGTGTTTATACACGAATACAACATCATTTCAATATCCAATCAGTGTGCATATTAATCGAAATGTCAAGTTGGTCTCTATAAACTCTATCAAATTTTGTGGATAAATAGAGGCTGATGGAGTGTCGTTGTCGCGTCGTGAAGGAATTAGAGAGGGCGATAGAGCTCAGGACAAACAAGCGGAGAGAAAGCGGCATAAGCAAAATAGAGAACCACACCCCTCTAAGAATTGTTTGCCTAACGATTACCGCGCGACAATATTGTCATGCAAAATCTTAGCTTGCAATTCAAATTATGAGACTGCGTAAGTTTAATGCATGTGACCTCATAGTACAATAAACGCAGAGGCTCGCAATCTTTAATGATATAATTGCCCCTAATTTCTTCCACATCGCAGGGATCAATAATTATCCCAATTTTAAGGTAACAAAAATCTACGAGAGGGACACACATTTACTATTTCTTTCTCTTTTTCAAGAATTGTTAAAACATGGCGAACCAATCAAAAGTGATTTTCTCAGACTAGAAGCTCCTCTACACTTAATAATCTTATCGATGGATGTTTTTTCCCAAGAAACAATGAAAAATAACATTTTAGAGAGACCGTATGATAATAATATTATCGGGAGAATTTTTTTTTTCGAAACATTGCGACACGACGACTTTCGAATCTCACTGGGTGAAGGGTACTCAGGAAGGGAGGAAGAGAGCAAGCGAGAAGAGGAGAGGAGAGGAGAAGGACGCTACTCTACAGAGTCTGACCTACAGAGAACGTATTAGCAATCGGATAAGCGAGCCCTCTGTGTGACGCTTAGTGGGGGCGGGCAAGGGTAAACTGCATACATGTATCGACGACAAAACGTGATAACGGTGACGGTGACGGTGACGGCGACGGCAGCGGTGCCGCCGTCCAGACAAGGAGAGCGAGAAAGAACGAGGAGGGGGAGGTGAAGCACGGCTTCCCGTAGGTCGTGGGACAGGGCGGGTGGAGAAGGGTGGTTACAGAAGGGCGCGGTAGCGGGAAGGGACGTGGCGGAGTGCGGTCAAGTGTACTGGGTAACTAGGTCAATGAGAAAACCGAGAAAGAGCGACGTTGTTGTTGTGGGAGCGCAAGCGCAATCGCGCATCCGATCCCCGACCATGTCGATCCTCCCTTTCTCCCTCCCTTCGTTCGCTCTCTCCCTCTGTTCACCCTCTTTTCCGAAAGTCCTTCCCGAAAGATTATACATCCGTTTCTGTAATCTAATTCCTCGTCTCTCTCGTACATGCCAAATTCATTTTCCTCGTTGAACGTAACTGCGGAAGATGGGGGGTGGGGGGGTGAAGGATTTCAATGAAGATATCAAGATATCATTCCGTTGTTTATGAGGATTCGCGGAAAAATATATCCCTCAGAAAAAAATTTACGATGGAATAAGCACATTTATTACTACATAAATGTAGTGAGCTTTTTCTCTGGAGGTTTCTTCGTTCGGATCTTAAATAGAGAGAAGATATTTATTTTATTGATATATCCCATTATAAAGAATTCTTTTTCTGTAAATGTTTTACTAGCTGCGCCGTCGTAGGTCCAAAGTCCCGTTTTTCCAAAGCATCCTTTATGGCATCAGCTATTAATTGCAAGTTTATTCGGAGGCGATCATAGTTCAATCGTTCTCCTCTTCAGGTTCGATACACTTCACGCTGCAAATGTTTTGAAGCATTCTTTGATTGGTCAATTTGTAAAATTCTTTCTTCTAAGATTGGTCAACGAAGTATTAGCAGCGTTAAGTGGATCACACCCTTCAAAATGACGAGAATGCGTATTATCGATCGCAGTTGCTTCTTCGAGCTTCAGCATCTTTTATCCTGCGTGTCAGCGCGATGACAAAACGCTTATAGACGTGACAATTCACAAAAGATAATTGTAAGTAAATTTTCACACGACTTCGTAAATGGGACATAAATACAGCGACGTACAATGAGGTTTTAAGGCGTCAAACTTTAAGTCTTAAGTAAAAAATTGACCAATCACAGTTAAATGTGGAAAGAATAATCTACTATAATTAATAAATCTCTTACGGCTTGAAACTTAAAACTTAAGTTTTACTTATGTTGCGTGAATTTTGGCGATCTCGATTATTAATGTTAGATACCAAACACGTCGATGGCTGTTGTCGGTATTACCGAAAAAAAAAAGAAATTGCAGAATTGACAGAAACGTGACGTGATCTCCACACTAAAAGAAAAGATTGGCACAGCATTTTTAATTGACTGCAGCAGTCAATTTTTTATTGCATTAGCCTATCCGCAATGTCAATATAGAATTTTGATAGGCTAACGCAATCAAAAATTACCTGCTGCAACCAATTTGCTGCAAAAATGTTACATCATATTCAGCCAATCTTTTCTTTCAATCTTTTCAATGCAGTCATACAGGAAAGAAAAGAAAAATATATAATAATTTATTATCATATACGAACGAGCTAAAATAAAAATTTGCTCACTCATATCACAATGAATTGGCTCATTCCTCATATTTAAATATAAATCCAAAGTAGTAGACTCGTTAAGCTAGTACATAGTAGCATACGTTTCATAGTAAAATATGTATCGATCAATGGCGAGATTATCCGTTGTCGCAACAAGTGTATGAATAATGTGCATATCGTCGCTAAACGCGCTACTTCACTTTTGCCAATTCACTTTTGCCGACGTTATCGTTAATACTGTCGCGCTTACAATAGCAAACCGGCTCATTTACGTACAGACAACTTCGGGCATCACCGTCGAATTTGCTATCGTCGTGCTCTGTGTTTTATCGCGTGTACGCCGATATTTGTATATTGTTTACCCACCCTCTTGAAAAATATTTCGATGTCATGAAATTTCACCGTGTTGTTGTTGCGCTCGTCTCCTCTGTCTCTGGGGTAGTAGATAACGTAACGACCCCCTTTTCATCGCGGGGTTCCAAGTGTCGCGTCGCTTGGAATAAAACGCGGTGTTCGCGCACGCGCCAATCTCGTCTGTGTGAGAGTGCCGACATTTTACCACACTCGTACACACACACGCATGTACACACACACACACACATATGGAGCGCCGAGCAGTACAAGGTGGTCCAAGTGCATCGGGTAAATGGGTCAAGCGAATTAATTTACGCTGGCTGGCAAGCCGCGCTTCGTGTCTCTCGCTACGCACAACAAAAACAATATGGAACGCCCCACAACGTGGTTACAAACTGAGCGAGACTCGCAGGATTTCGCGGAAAGTATAATATATATATTTCGTAAACACGAAAACCGCATTAACGCACACCGATCTCGTCCTAGATAAAAAATAAAATCGCAAAACTACTTTTGTAATTCCGCGAATAAATAAATCACATTTTGTCGTATCCTGCGATTTGTATATGTTTTTATGTACTCCGTTGTGGAAAATTCTTATCCCTCTGATTATATTCTAATTTTAGATATTACTTATCTTGAAATTGAGCCGTTCTCACAAAAATAATACATTATATATATGTGTATGTGTATTATTTTATATATATATATAGTAATTTTTGTGTGAAAAAAACATTTCCAACTCTATACAGAGATTATGTATATTACATACATAAATATATATATATATATGTAATATACATAATCTATGTATAGGAGAGTTGGAAATGTTTTTCACACAAAAATTACTGTTTAAAATTCAAAACAGAGTTCTCTTAATTAAAATTACCAAGAAATGTGAAGGGAATACGACCTTTCAAGTGAAATTTCCGGTGTCTCTCTCAACATGACCTTAATATGCACAAAAGTTTATGTGCGTTTTACTTGACGTTACATCTTTGAGCGAAGATTTATCTAGCATTACGAATACGCGTTATCATAACTTCGCTTAGTTATCATCGATGCCTCTCAAACGTCTTCCGGCAAGAACGCGACGGAAACTTATGCACGCGATTGCCTTATCACGTAGAACAAACATTGCAGTTACAATGTTGCACGATAGTGCGTTGTGAGTGCTGGTTGTATTTATTTCCGCGTGAATTACCAAATTGATGTCGTAATAATCTATTAGCGTGGCGTGGGGGAGGGGGGAGGGGGGGAGGGGGGATGATAATCCAACTCTCGCAATTTGCGTCACATATCATAATTAACACCACAATTTAAACAGTTCTCATATGTAGCGTGAACAAAATAATATTAAGAACATAAAATAACGTGACAATTGACTCAATTATGTTATTTGGCGAAGACAAAAGGTATATGCGTCGCCAATATTCATAATGTTTAAACTATCAGTACATTACGCATTACTCAGATATCAGATGCTGATATTATTATCTCGTATAATTTGAAATATTTGAAAGAAAATCTTTACGTAATCAATTTTTACAAATGTATTATGTTCCTAATGTATTATATTCTTTTCAAATTTATAAAATAATATTCATGATAAAGTAATATTTTTTTAAGAGACAAATTAAACTTAACTTAAACCTTAACTTAAAACTTAACCTTAACTTTCTAATACTATAATACATAAATAAAAAATTATTAGGTGTTGGAATTAATTCGTAGCGTTTTTTAATGAAAGAATGTTATTTATTTCACATGAGCATTAAAAAATACATTAATGAAAGTACTTCCCATCACTTGTAAAACGCTACGAATTAATTCCAACACCTAATAGTTACGCACTTCTAGTTTAAGCATTTCTTCGCTCGTCAACCTCAGAAGAAAAATACCTCAATTTTTCACAATAGCAGCACCCTGTAGTGCGAAGTCTTATTGCCAAGATGGCGGGCTCATCTTAGAAGGTACATGGAACGCATATAGATCTCGACTGCGTACTTGACGTACGTACTTGAGTACGTAGTCAGAATTACTCTCGGTGCATATAAGGAGCGTGCATACAAATATACGTGCAAAGAGAGACGCGTAGCGATTCGCATGCGGATCCGTTGGTAACATTGGTGCCAGCCCGAAATCAGGTCACTCGTATCAAACTGACCTACATACCGTTATCATCCGTATTATCGTCTTTGATAAAGCGTTTATTAACCGCACGATTATACACTAGTGAAAGATCCATAAAGGACGTTTTTATCCCTCCCTCTTTCTTTTCTCTACAGTCTGACTTGATATTGCGTGTTTGCGATACGTTGTGTCGTCAGTTTCCTACTACTGTATGTAATTCCTGCAATAGCCTTTTAGATACTTAATCCCAGATCAAAATAAATTTTTCTAATTCTCTCTCTCTCTCTCTCTCTCTCTCTCTCTTCTTTTCGATTTTTGTATCGCCGTAAGTTGATTTCCTCCGTTTCCCTTCGAATCTGGTCGTTCGACGCTTGTCGCTTATCGATTTAATTTCTTTTTACTTATCCCTTACCCGCCTTCGCTTTGACGGTCGCGATGGTAATAATAATTCAGGGTAAAAACGCCTTATCCCTCTCTTGCGACGTCGCGCTAAAAATAACAGGCAACAAACGACGCGGCTGACCTCGTCCTGGCCACCGTCCTTCCTCGATGCTTCGAACTCTTCAACTTGATCTAATTACACATCCGCCCCCGCAAACTTTTGAGCGAGATCACGCGGACGCGTATGTTGAAAACGGTCGAGACTTCTCGATATTCGCCTAATACACGACGCGAGATGTCCTTGAAAGAGCGCGAGAGAAATCCCGGAAGGCTAAATAAAAGATGACCGATTGTCGCACGTTATATATCATTTGTCCACAAATTTGTGGACAAATTAAATAAATTCAATATTGAAAAGTATTTCAAGTGAAGAAAAATAATTCAACGTTTCAGTGTGTCATACGTGGAAAGAACGATTTTGTTGAAATATTTAAAAATTAGATACACGCACAAATCTGAATATAATTTTGTCGGACTATCAAAATAATTATTAGAAAACTCAAGCATGATAAGCAACAAAAAATTGTTATGTTCTAGTAATTAGCTTAAGTGTTTTACATACAATAATTATTTTGATGGTTCAACAAAATTACCTTCATGTCTATCGAGCTAAATTTTTTAATATTTTTAAATAGAATATGCTTATAAGTTAATAGTTATAAGCTAAAGCTTCAGCAAAACTATTCTTTCCGTGTGTCATTGAGATATTATATTAAAAAAAAAAAAAAAAATTATTTTTTAAACTGTTTTTCAAACTGTTAAGAGGATATTTTCAGACATCTGTTTTACTTTGTTCGATTAGATTACATTTTTTTCAACATTTAAGTTTTAAGAAAATTATTCCCTAATCAAACATATTATTTCTGACTCAGAGAGCGATATTTTTTTCCTTATTACTACGTCATTGTTATGTATCGCTGCTCATTAACTTATCTTTATCTTTGTCAATAAATTTTTCAGTATGGAACACGTTGCGAATTTTTTGCTAATGTAAATTTGAGAAGAACATATTTTTGTAAAACCGAATAAAATGAAAAATCGGAAAATATCGAAATTGATCGATTAAGAAATCAAATTACATTGATTTTCATAATTTTAGCGATATCCTTGACCTAGAAAAAACCGTGGAGGAAGCAGTTTACTGAGTTTACATTTTGAGTCAAAATAGAACAGACATTTTTGTTGAATCATCTGATTTCATCAGAATTGTCGATACTTTTCCCTTCAAACTTAATCCGAAAAAACTTTTATTGTTATTAATATTTTATTCATTTCTTTTTTTACATTATGTCTCTTTATAATTGTGTATGAAAATAAATTTTAAAAAATCCATCACATTAAGGTAATAGAGAGAAGTAATTTAAATATTAAATAAGACAGTTTAAAATTAAACTTTACCAGATGACACCGTTACCTTTTTATCGGCATCTTAATCTGATGTTATTCATAGTCTGATGAATTTCTCTCAATATTCATTCATGTATAAAAAGATAATTTATAAGATAAGAAAGATAAGAAAGATAAAATCACGAATTATTTCACGTAATTTGATTACAAAAGTATTAGGTGTTGGAATTAATTCGTAGCGTTTTTAATGAAAGAATGTTATTTATTTCACATGAGCATTAAAAAATACATTAATGAAAGTACTTCCCGTCACTTGTAAAACGCTACGAATTAATTCCAACACCTAATAGTATTCCATAAGATTTTAAAGATTCAAGGTATTTTTCACTTTATTTTATTATTACTTACATCACTTATTTAACGAGAAAGGAGAAGAACATTTGTCGTTATCATTATTTAAGTTTACATTTTTATATATAAATATTGAATATTTTATATTATTTGAAGACGAAAGAGAAGAGAAATTGATCGAGTGATCCGGATATGTCATTTGAGATTTTTAGAAATTTTGAGATTTTGAGCAGTTTAGAAAATGAAAGAGAATGCAAGATTAGAAAAGCCCGTCGTTGCGAAAAATGATTGACGGATGATGACGGAGAGATGGAGGGAAAAGTAAAATCTGACATTGCATACAGCAATACGCGCAAGCAATACTCTCTCGTGCAAGCGAAAGTGCAAGCAAGAATGTCGAGAGTAATCGCCACGCGGAGAGAGGGAGAGAGTGAGAGAGTTGGCGGTTTAACCTCACTCACGGCATGGCGATTCGCTCGAGTCTCGTCGAGAGCGAGCGCTTGCATCTCCATCGCGTAACCGCTCGACGTAACAGCCGTAACTAGTACCATTGCCAATGAAAGCCGACATCGCGGAAAGTAAAAGCTGATGAGCCAGTTTTCGCGCGCGCGGCCGTTTTGCGACGAGAAACAGAGAGAGAGAGAGAGAGAGAGAGAAGCGCTATCGTGACGATAGCGTGCAAAGACCGGCCAGTGAATGAGAGCGAAAGACTTTCGCTCATTCTCTCTCTCATTGTTCGACTTTCTGAATTGGTTTAGAGAGGTCGTTGTATATGCGCTGCCTAGAGATGTTTAGAATGATAAAGATTAAAGAGAAAGGGGGGGGGGGGAAGAACGAGTGTTTATTACGATTTTAAGTGGACCATCTAAAAATCTGTACACATGAATGTAACGTTACAACATGACGAGAAAATAAAATAATAAAAATTATATAAATTGAGAACATAAAGAGAAAAACGAAATGTGACAAAGAGAGAGAGAGAGAGAGAGAGACACTCAATTTGGAGAATCTGATTAATGCATGATGTATTGTTTGATTCGTCATTGCGGTTACTTCAATGAATTAATGATAACGCGATTTAGCGTGATTTCATTGCGTTTAATTTTTCAGTGCGTATAATTAGTACGCAACAGTTCATTAATGCATCCCCCCAATGTATCTGATTTTGTACAAACGAGATCTCTCTAAATTTAAAATATTTATTTAAAACAACAAGAGATATTCGTACAGTGTATATTTCGAATTTATATAGTTTCTGATTCGAAATTATCAATTTTCACTGACGAATATTTATGCTTAATTTATTCAGTATTAATTAGAATTGCATGAAATATGTATGACCGTAGTCATTATAATGCTCGATCGTGTCACAAGATTGATTAAAATATAAGGTGTCTTTTCTGATTATGAAGTATCAAGATCATTAATGCCTAAAGTTTTATTCGACGTGAGAAATTATTTATTATGTATTATATTATTGTTATTATATTATGTTAATCGCGCAGTTGACTGGTTATTCAAATTATGATTCAAAAACTTTCCCTTATATTATAAAACTCAATACTGATGGAAAGTGCGTTTGCGAATACGTAACGTCCATTGCAATTAATGACGAACGATACGTCATCTCGCGAAATCGTCAGATATTTGCGTCATCTGCTATGGGAATAAACTCATTTGGCATATGCCTCTTCGGTTTCGTGTTTTCGTAAAACGTTTGCTTCCTCGACATGCTGCACATCGCAAAAATTTTACCTTCGCTGAAATTGCGGCCGTCGTACGAGTCACATAAAATTTTATACGTGGATATGTCACGTAATCATTGTACGTCCAGTTCACACACACACACACAACCGGAATTATTTCTCCAAGAAATTACTGGTCATTACGGTTACCAATCATTATCATTGGCCTTACCTTTTGTAGCGTCGAGCTTCACATACTCGATTCTCCCTTTGCACGACCTTGAAAATTATCCTGCTCGGATTCCCGCGTGAAAAGAAACATTCCACTCGAGATATCTGCCTCTCGTAATCGTATTAAATAATTTTTCGGTCAAGGTCGAGATCGATCCCATGATTTTTCCTAATCTCAATAGCTGATAAAAAAAGTCTGGTTTTACGAAGCGTGCCGTAAGTGTTGTTGTAATTGTCGGATGTTGCGTGTACATAACTCACGCCTAAATTACATGCGTTGAATGCACGAATTTGCATCTGTTACATGTAAAATAGCGCATGAATTTCGCGGAACGATTTACTCGAAACAAAATATTCAAGTTCCTCTGTTTGATTGAAAAGAGTATCATTAAATTTAAATATTTAGTAGTTCTATATCATCAAATTGCATTAATTCTTTAAATATTTTCTGTAAAAATTTTTCTCTACAAATTCAAAAAATTAAGCTTTTCAAATCAGTGTCGTTCGTATAAGAATAAACAGATATATCGATGTTTATTATCGTTGGAATTATTTATAAGGGATATGATTCTGATTGAATTTAAAATATCTCTCCCCTTCGTTTGAAAGATGTGTGATTTTTTTGGCAAATTCACACAAAATTTGTTATTCTTCAAATTCTAATTATAACTTAGATAAAATAATATGATTATGAATTGACCCTCAAAATGACAAAACAAGAAGTTTATTTTTGTAGCAGAACTAATATATCATCATCATCATCATTATCATCATCATCATGATATTCAGCGGGCCCGGAACATTGGCACTGTATATGTACAGCCATGTGCAAAAGTATTAGGCACTTACAATTTTCTCGCATTTTATGAAAAGTTAAATATCTCGGCGAAAAAATCTCAGAGAGGCTTTCGACGACGCATTTTAAAGTGTAAAGATAATTTTTTATTTAGTAAGTCGAATTAAAAAACATTTTAAAAGAAATAAATTGTTGCACAATAAAATTTCACATAATGAAAAATTCGATATCTTTACGAAAAATTATCGTGTGTTTTTCAAAAAGTGCTTTAAAGCTTAGGAAGCCTACTTTTAGATATTTTCATATTAAATTTTGTTTGCTGATGATGAATGATCATTGAACTGTGCATTAAAGTAAGACAAAAATATTGCAAAGATATCATTTTTCAATTTTACGTAACTTAGGAACAAAATATATTATAGACAAGAGATTTGAACGCAGATTTAAAGCTCTATTTTTATGCTTTAAGATGCGTAGTCGAAAATCGCTCTGAGATTTTTTTCGCCGAGATTTTTATAAAATGTGAGAAAATTGTAAGTAACCTAATACTTTTGCACATGACTGTATATGTATTTGTTGTACTTAAAACTAATAGATTTCTATTTGAAGTTTGACAAAAGCGAGATAGAAACAATCTAGTATTTTAGTACAGTCCAGTACAGCGACAAAGCCCATTGATAGCTTTTTTTCCTATAACTTTTGTATACGTGTTGTAACGTTTGTCATCTCGGAAAGCGAAGTGATCAGTCAGTCAATTTATCGCTTTTTTTGTAAGAACGAAAGAATGATTGATCGCTTAGCTTCCTGCCACGCGGTAAACATTTTCGCGTCCCGTGTATAAGAGCCAGTATAAGCAAAATACATATAAAAAAATGTAAATAAATAAATAAATAAAAAAAAATATATATATTAGAATACAAGTTCTAAATTTAACCATTTTCTACGTATTGATTTTGGATCAATTTTGATCATTTTTGCACTTTCTCTACTTCGGATAACTGCGGTGAAAATTTCGACATCTTTTTGACACGTTTCGGCACATCTTTAACCAGTGTTTCTTATTTCTTATCATTACAACCATGCTGTGCGCGTGCCTTGCTGATACACAATCATAGGTATGATCCACTTTATACTGCAAATTTGAAGCATTCTTTGATTGGTCAATTCGTAAAATTCTTTCTTCTGATTGGTCAACGAAGTTAAGTGGATCAGTGTCTCCTGATTTATAATTGTAATGTAAATGTCTTACTTTTGTAAAGATGATTATATAAATGATTAGGTTACATTTTTCTATTAATGATTGAATATGACCCAATATATGCAATAATACCGGTTCAGACAGTAAAATACATTCAAGTTTAATTTATAGCTAAGCCATAAAACTTTAACTATTCGAAAAAGTAACTGTCTGTGATGAAAGCCATTGGGAAAAAAAAAAAAAGATGTCAAAATATATTGTAGAGAAAGGCGTCGAGATATACCTATTGCGCCAGTTGTAAGTCCCTTTTTTCTCTCGACCTTTTTCCTAAACTTTCTAAAAACAGCATGATACAACGGCACGTGCAAGAAATTAAAGCATTTAATGACTGCCACGTTCCAGCTTGTATGTCTATTTTCCTCGAGTAGAATCATTTTAGGATATTTCACTATCGTATGATATTCTGTTCGATTCCGAGTTAGCGTGGCAGAGTAGAACGACTTAATTCTAGATCCGGCACGCCCACTCATTGTATTATTGCCACAAGTCCATTAGAACAATAAAATCTTTCAATATTTCTCTGCTGCCATTGCATTTACTGAACAACTTTTACAATATATTGATCGGTATAAATTTCAAGACAACTCTGCTGATGTCCATTTTTACCAATGTTAACTTTAATCTCGGTTTTATTTAATTCTTGGAACTATAGACAAAGATAAAAGTAGGTTAAACCAAAGTTAGAGTTATAATCTTCATTAGTAGAAATGCACATCGGTATCGATTTTAGTATTTTATCGTACTTACTGTTTGCCGACTGCAATGCAAAGATAGACAAATAGTTTTGATAGATACTATTGGCAGATGCGTCGTTTAAGTATCTTTTCTTTTCCATCGAGTTATTTTTGGAGTTCGGTAGAAAGAAAAGGATCGTAAATAATTTTTGTGAAATTTTTGTGAAATTTTTGTGAAATTTTTGTGAAATAAAATGAAATAAAATGAATAATGAATAAAAATGATAAATATTCATTAATATTTAATATTGAAATTTTTTTCGTACACACTACACAGATAAAAAGACTACTCTTAAATCAAACATAATAATTATATAGGAAATAAAAAAATTTTATTATAAAGTTCAGTCACGGATAATGCTTTTTCTACGTGTAAATCTCTCGAATCATTCGAAGAGAGAATAGTAGCGTAAAAAATTAAATATTGTCCAACACGTGTATCTGTGAATGAATATTCTTTCCCTTCTGTCTTCTTCATATTCAATTACGAAGAGAAGAAAATCGTAATTTTTAAATGTGCAAAATAGAGTCAAATAATTTTTCATTTTATCTACGATTTTAGATTAGATCAGACTTTAGATTCTCTTCTTTTCTAGATTTCGCATAGAAAAACAGTAAAACAATGCGTTGTTCACAGTTTTTGCGCCTTACCCGCGCATCCACGCAGCTCGATCGAGGCTAAATGCGCAACACCTTCGCATTCCAACACATTCGTAACTCAAAAACCACCGACGCGTGGTTTCTCGATGGCTCTACGCTTTTGTCGAGAAAAACAATTTAGCCACAAATAAAAGAAAAAAAAAGGAGAATACAATTCGCGAAGAGAGAGAGAAAGAGAGATAGAGAACGAGGGGGAGAAAAGATTGGCGATAAATCGTTTTTCAATGATTTCTCGTATACAATCTCATATATTTTTCTCTCTCATTCCTTTTCTCTCACTGATGGACATGTAATAACGCGCGCGTGTATGAATGAGCGCGCAAGCGCAGCTCGCGATATTGTAACATTACATTCGTCGATGTATCGCGCGCGCGCGCGCACGCACGCATTCACGCATCGCGAAGACGCATATAGAGGCATAGATACGTCACGAGAGCACACCAGCACGTGGTCTCGCGGTACCCTATGTGGGTAAATGTGTCAAGGACGTGCGAACTGGCCTGCAAAACAACGATTCGCGTTTCGTGGATGTAACATTATTGTCTCTCTCTCTCTCTCTCTCTCTCTTCTCTCCACCCTTCTCTTTCGCTCCCGCTGTCTTCTGTTTCCGAGACAAAGCAAATGGCGATTTTTGCGAAATCTGAGAAATGGGTCACGCGCCGAGGACCAAGCTTTTTTTTCGAAAACCCTCTCACGAGGGTTCTTCTCATTCTGCCTAAATCGCGTTTACTTTCATTATTTCGTTATTGTCGCTCGAATTGATGAAAAATTGCCGCTTTGTCTCAGGTACATTTGTCTAGAAAAGGGAAAATCTAGGTTAAACAAATATCGCTCCGGGTCACTCCATCGTGCGAACGGCACGCGAGGCGTAAATAATCGGTGACAGCAAAAAAGAATAGCTTTGTTACGTTGGTATTTGTTTCCGTCGGTAAGATCTTCATAATGCCTGTTTTGGAATGCCTGAAGCTGAACGCGCTGATTTAAGTGCTCCGCATTTTCGTAAACGTAATACAAAGAGAATCTTTCTCTCTCCCTCCCATGGCGACAGAAATTCATTACGTTAATATACGACGTGTAATCGCACAATCGGTTAGATTTTACTTTTAGTTTCGAAAATGGGATTGCGGAGTGGGGATGGGCCTTGGCACACTTTGCACACCGAGACACACACTGTTGGTGGCGAGAGAGCGCGAGTGCGAGAGAGAGAGAGAGAGAGAGAGAGAAGAAACAGAGACGCCACACATCGGTACGCTCGTATTCTCCGGGACGAATATTACAAGCTATGATTCCGCAGCATGAAAGTAATCGCATCTCGAGAAACGAGCGCTCTTATCGAAATCATCCTTCCCACTCTTTATTAATAACGTACATTATTGTCTGTATATTTTTCTCAATTGGCCCAGCTGCGACGAGCGTGTTATCCTGTCTGCGTAAATTACCTTATGTCCTTTTAGTGTCCCAATTCAGAAGATAGATTGTTTAAAAAGAAAAAAAAAACATTTTGCTTTTTCTAAAAAAGAATAAGCCTTTAAACTTTGTCAAACTGAATTGTTACGTCGTCACATCAATACTTGACTGAAGATTCATCGGAACCTACGGCCCTCTTCGATACTTAGGTTTTATCGATATGTATGCGATACTTAATTGCCGTATGCATATAGTTTTATCGATTTATTAATATTTTGTCCTCAAAAGACTACCGGCACATTTTTTCCAATACTCCGATAGGTAGTAGATATTACAATGTTCTCCGTGACCTAAATTACCTCAATTCAAAACAAGTTATCTGAGTTTCTGAATCTGGTTCACTTGTTTTTTTTTTTTTTATCTTTTATTATGCATCTCATAATCAGTTTAACTGCAATTTGCATTGTCTTGGTTCAGTAAATTATTTCAGTGCCCTACTTTAAAGTACAACTCGACGCTTCCTTTTTTTTTTCTTTAAAGTAAGGCCATTCGATCTTATCGGATGTTATTGGATTTATATCATTATCATTATTTTATTACTTGTAGCAAAAGATAAACAACGTATCTTTCTAATATCCGTAGGTCAGTATTAGATATCGCGATCTTTTTTTTATTTAATTATTTATCTACTCAATTAGCCGTATCTACGTTAAATGAAAATATTTCACATTTCTTTCGGAGGAATCTACATTTTTACTCGTCACCATTGATAATAATTAGATCAAGATTCTTCAATGTGCGGATTGGAATGTGTTCCTTGGCAAATTTCGAACTTCTCGCTATATACAGATTTTCTCGAGATGCGCGAAGTATTCTCGCGTGGTCCATTTCTCGCATCGCCGCGACAATTATTCCGATTGACGTCGCACGTGGACTCACGCGCGCATCCATTTGCCCGCGGAACGTTTAAAAGATCACTGCGATGCTAATTGACCTAGAAATCAAGCGTAATGCCGATAATGGTCGCATAATTTCAGTCTATACGGGTAAAGGACTATATGTCGCGGCACCGTGGCAGGCCTTGTCACCGTGGCTGTCGTTATATCGTGTCGAGTCCTCATAAACTCATGTAACGAGTTTACACCGCGAGTCGCGAAATATACGTGTTGTACACGTATAAGCGTAGGGTGTAATATAAATACGGAGGAGGAAGACGAAAGGCTCAACTCTCGCGTCGCGATACGTACGCGATACTTTCGCTTACGACGAATCGCTTACTTCGTCTGTACCACTTTGTCTATAATTATTCCTCTCTCCCTTCTGGGTGCTATTAATCGCTCGCGATAAGTAAACCGATGAGTAAACTCGCTAATACATCGCACCGCGTCGGCGGCGGTGAGAGCCGATTCTGTCGACGGTACGCTAAACGATATTATTATTAATTGGAGCGTTGCAATTGTATCATATTACGTAAGGCCGTGACACCGAATGTGACACTTCGGAAATTGACGAAACTTATTTGAAATAAAGAACGGGACATTTTTCTCTCCCCCTCCGCCCCTTGTTTTTCCTTTTCTTTTTTTTTATTAACTCACAACCGACTCGCTGCAATTGCACCCGGTGCCGTAATACTCAAACGCCGCATTGCGTAACACGGTGCATAACCGTGTGCCGAAAACGCGACACTCGAAAGTGAAACCGAATCCGTCCGATTCTCCGCTGCGACGCGTTGCAGTTAATTGTCTGCACTCCGCTCCGGGAGCGCACGCAATTTTAGCAGCGCAATCGCGGTACCGTTGTGATTAAAAAAAAAAAAAAAAAAAAAGAAAAAAGAAAAGAAAAAGGGAAAAGGAAAAAGATTCCAGATCTCTAGCTCTAGCGGACGCGGACGTGCTCGTACGTATAGTGACTGCCAAACACGGCGTTGCGCCGTCGATTTTTACACTTTGAAAGTTTCTGGGTCGCGGCGTGCGGATGGGCTTTCACTTTCCTCCGTTTCTTCTTCCGTTCCGTTCATTCGAGCGCGTTCTCTGTGTGCTGGCCGCCGAGGGCCCTTTTCGTTTTCGTTTGACCCTTTTTCATTCGCGACAATTCTTATTCCACCTGCGTCGGCGGTAGCGCACCATCGAGACCCTTTTTTTTTTTTTTTTTTTTTTTTTTAAGTAGATACTTATCCGGTCGACCTAGCCGGTAAAAATAATGCGTGCGTGCGTGTGCTCGAACGCGGTGTGCTCACTTCCGATCCGCACCGGTTCGAACAAAAGACACAGACGCTGTTTAGAAGCACTGTGGTACAATGAGGAACGGAAGTTCGATCAATCATGTTTGTATTTTTTCAGTGGGGGATTCGAGTCACGGCCCTCGTTTACGTTCAGATCGCACGTCGTTACGAATTTTGCGCAATTCATTATGTTATTTGAATAAAATGATCTTGTAATATAAATATTAAATGCTTTTTAAATATGACTTAATAGCGTTGACATAAATGTTGCGTCGTTACGGCATAATATTTTGCAATAATTACACACAAAATGGTTTTAACGTCTAAAACCGTAAAAACGTCAAATATAGAATGTACGATATTATGAAAATTTCATGTTTTGAACGCGATGAATATTTTAAGTAAATAATAGCCGTCGAAAAACTCTTTTATGAAAGAAATATGAGATGGCATTTTAAAAACTTTTTATTGATATATATATATATGTGAACTTTTTTTGATATATATTAATTCTGTATTCTGAAGATGACTCAAAGCTAAATCGAAAACGTTCGCCTTTTTGAAAGAATCAGAGTATATTTACGAAGCTTTAAATTAAACACTCTTACTTACGAATAATCTACGCACCATGAATTGCTTTTTTTTAACTATATTATATCTTACATTTTTTTATTTCTATTGACGAATCCGCGTTATGTTTATCATTTCCATGTATAATATTTCCCGACAAATGTTCTTTTCTACCATTGTAGATTTACTTTAATCTCGGTTCACAAACTTACTTTTTATCTTTTTCTAGGTCTAAGAATTATACTCGTTTCTACCAGCGTAATTTAAATCTCGGTTTAATTAATGTTTCATCTTTTTTTTTTAGTTTTAAAAATTAGAAAAAGATAAAGAGTAAGTTAAGCCGAGATTAAAATTAATCTACAGAATAAAAATCGACATAAGCAAACGCAGAAGGAAAGAACGTATGCGTGTTTCGTAATGAGCTCTTTTTCTGGAATTAACGTTATTGCTTTCACGTTACGCTTCATTCTTTACCCACATCCTCGCTTTTCTAAGCACTGCTACCGATCTCGCTACGCAAATCCTTATCGAGCTTCCTATACGCTTTCATGTGGTTTTCGTGTTATTGTGGCTTGGAAACGCGGACGAGTGCAGAGGACCAAATCGGGTTTGTTTCAGGCGCTCGATAGTTATCATAAGAATGCTCCTATTATGGAATCGATGAGACATATTTATTTCCCCGAAATTATTTCTCTCGTAGTATTCCTGTAGACACGTTATTACGTATTCTCGGATGCTGCCGAAAGCGACGATCTCTCGTAAATTTTTTCTTCTTTTTTTTTTCGACGACGCGATAGACTGTCCGTATCCACAGTTAGTTCTTACATATAAGACTGTCTCAAATACAATCTTAAGATATCACGAACCAATCAGAGAGAGAGAGTTAAGATGGTATTACTCAAGATGGTATTAAAATAAGAACCGACTATGAATATCGGCTTTCGAACGATTCTGCATAAATCTTAAGATCAACGTATAAACGTGGTGAACTCCTAATCTCGAAACCTGGTGCACCCTAAGTGATGACAACGATGACAACGATGACAACGATGACAACACGCTTGCGATACTTCACAAGACGTGCATTCATGTACATACAACGCGCGCGATCGCGTGTTGTATGTGTATGTTGTATACTTGAATGCGTACGTGTGCGTATGTGCGTGTATGTGTATATTTGTATACGTATGTACGCGTTTACAGCAGAAACGCTCGCTCGGTCACTCGTATGGGGAAGAGTGCGAGAGACGGCGAGTGAATAAATGAGTCGGATGCGGGAGAGGGGAGGAATGGGGGGAGGGGCGCGTGCGAGGAAGAGAGAAAGTGAGAGTGAGCGCGGCGAGAGGGGGAGGGACTGGGCAGAAAGAGAGAAAGAGGCATATCGCGCGGCTTTCGACGCTGAGAGGTAGAATAACGTCAGTGCGAGAGATATGTATACGAAGGTGGTGTAAAGGGGCGCGAAGGGGGATAGGCGAAAGAAAGACGCACGCACATCGGTGGAGGAAGACGAAACGTGCGAGGCAGCGGGATAAGAACAGGGTTCGCGGGAAAGAGACGACGATGACGGCGAGAGCGAGAGGGGGCGAAAGGAGGATGAGAGAGAGAGAGAGAGAGAGGAGGAAGAACGAGACGGAGACGGAACGCGGTGTACGTAACGAGAGGGAGCGAGTCGCGGCTGCGTCATGTTCTCGACAAACTGGGTCAGTAGGTCTCCCCACCGCGCTCCGCGTCGCGCACATCCATCGCTCGTACACACGTATGCGCGTACACACATACGTACACACATACAGAGACCCCAGAGACCGTGTGAGGCGCTCCGCGCTGGTGCTTGTCTCTCGGGGAGTGCCAACGGCGTTGCTGTTGACCCAGCCGCGCGGCCTGTACGTGTCTCGTGCCCGCGAACGCTTACCCGCGGCCGCGCTTCTACCTGACGATATATTCCTGCCGACGAGTGCCGGTTCACCCGTCTGCACTTTGAAAGCAAAAGTCGCTTCTCTCCGCGAACGGTTCGCACTTGGCGCGCGCGCCGCGCTCGTTCCTCCTTCGTAGTCTCTCTGTTTCTCGCGAGCAGATCCCCTGCGTCTTGTCTCGAGACAAGAGGCGCGAAGAGGCGGAAAGAAAAAATAAAAAAATAAAAAAACGACTCAGTCCTACTCTCGATACGTTCACGGAATGTGTCTTACGTCACTCGCAGGACCGGTCGTTTTCTCAGTCTTTTGCCGGCGGGATACTGTGAGGTACCTCTTTTTCTTTTTCTTCTTCTTTTTTTTTTCTCGTTCGCATACACGTATAGCGCCCGATAGTTTAACACTATTATACGATTTTCAAAAAAATCATCTGCGCTACTAAAAAATTGGATCCCGAAGAGCCGGAGGTCGGATACGAGACGCGTGTTCGTCGCGCGTAACGAAATTTTGAGGAGAGGAGGTGAGGACAAGGCGAGGTGCGGCGAGGCGAGGCGACGCTCGCGGAGCGGACAATATTTCTCCGGCCGACATAGACCTGGTTCCGTAAGTAGGTCATCCCCCGCCACAGATCGCGCAACCTCCTTCTCGGCGTCCCCTCTGGTCCCCTCCACCGATACCTTCGACCGCGGCGCGGCGCGGCGCGGTAATACCGTCCGCTTCGCCTCGCCTCCTCTCTGCCGCGCGCGACCGCGTGCTTACTCGCCCTCCCCCTCTCTCTCTTTCTCGCTCCTGTCCCCGCGCCCGCGCCAGAGACCTCTCAGGCGGCACCTCCACACCGCGTCCGCGTCGGATACCTACCTGGTCGCCGCGGCGCGCGGTGGCATGCGCTGCTGAATCACTTTCACTTATGCCGTGCGCTGTGTTGGTTATGCTCCGCGCGGCGCGGCGCGTCTCGCTCGCTCCACTCGCGTCGTTAACTCTCTCTCTCGTTTCCTCCTTCTCGTCGCCTCTCGGCGTCTCGCTGCCCGTCGGTAAAGGGACACGCGCGCCTTCTCTCCTCTATACCCACCGAAACGCTGAAGGAGCCTGACAGTAGTGCGCGCCTCGGCACCGCTCTCCGTGGCACAGTTTCGTTCAATTTTCCGACCGTCCGTATCAGTCAGTGGCGTGTGCTTGTCCGTTGTCATCATCATCATCACCATCATCATCATCATTATCATCTTTGTCCTCCTTCTGCTAAACAACGTCGTTCTCCTCCTCATCACGCGTCAATGAACGTCGCTATATAGTTTTCGGAAGTGCGCTCGCTGACAATAAACGTGTAAACGTGTAAACGTGTAAACGTGCAATCGGCCGCGCGTATCGTGAGATGAGAGTGACGATTGTGTCGTAAGAATACTGATAGCAGCGGAGGAGCAGCAATCCGACATACCTGGACGACGCGCCACAAGGAAACGACGTAGGCACGTCGTGGGTCGTCTTCACCGTCCTCACCGTCCTCACCGTCCTCACCGTCCTCATCGTCGTCGTTGACGACGTTGTTACCACCGCGCGCTCGCGGCAATACGTCACGTATGCCGTGTGTGTCTCGCAAAGGCGGCCTCCCCGGCGGTCTCTACCTACCTACTCCATGTGCCGACGGTAGGGCAGCGGAGGGGAGGGGGCGGGCCCTTCGGGAAAGCAACGAGCCGAGAGGACAACTAGTCGTACGCAGATAGGCGAGCTGTCAAGTCACTCTGGTTGGTTCCGAGTCGACTAGAGAGTCGACTATTCTCGTTGATCACTCGCTCGCTCGATCGCTCATTCGTTCGTTCGTTCATTCGTTCGCTCGCCGGTACTACATTAGTCACCGAATTACAGTGCGTGTGTTCCGCGCCTTCCTCCGTTCGCGATAATACGATCGCGATTACGTCGCACGTAGAGCGTGGTAGACCCGTCGTGTTTGTTGACAGTCGTCGGCAGTTTGTATACCTCCTCGTGTGATCGCTGCCGCATGTGTGTCCGTCTATCTGCCTTCATCCGTGGTGCACGTTGGACTTAGTGTACACGGATAGACGTATTCATCGGCGTACAACGTGAATCTCATCATTCGCATCGTGCTCGGCGATAAGTTGGATTACAGTGCGGATACGAGAGGAAGAAACGACGACGACGGCTTGAAAGGGAGGCACCTTTGGGGTGTTTGCCTTCGCTCGACTGGATCCGTTTCGACAGTGGCGAATGTTCACGCGGATACATTCGACGATTGTTATCATGCCTCGGACGTAGTCCCGTCGATTTCGACTGACAACTTTGTGTATCCCGCGTATATACGTTTGTTGGTGCGCGATGGTTTTACTCCGTAAACGTGTGTAATCCGTGCGTGGATGTGTGTGTGTGCGTGCGTGCGTGCGTGTGAGAGAGAGAGAGAGAGAAAGTGTGTGTGTTTGTGTGTGTTTGTGTGTGTGTGTGAGAGAGAGAGAGTGTGTAAATGGTGATCGATATTCTTATTCGTGCCACAGGGAACCAAAGTCGAATGTGTGTTCCATCTTTCCGCGTACACCCGCTATACAACTCTGTTCCTCTTTACTACGAATTGTGCCGGCATTTTCTTTGTTAACGTCTACGTCATCGTTACCGTCGTCGAGGACGACGTCAGCGGGTGCTCCAGGTTACTTTTTGCGTTAGACAACCGGTGCGTCGTTGTTCTCTCGCGATCGCCAATCACGGATCGGTAGCGATGTCCCGCGAACATGACGAACTAAACGGAACAAATAGACACGAATATATCCAGTTATACCCTCAGATATAAATTATTAACATCTTGAAGAAGTCAGCTTGATCAGCGTACACGACGAATACGTACTCGCTCGCAACAGAGTGCCCAGAAATTCGATAAAAAGATCTTTCAGGAAGAGAGAGAAGCGTTGAAAAAAGAAATATATACATATATTTATATATATATATATATATACATATATATATATATAGAGTGAGATAGAGAAAGAGAGAGAGAAAGAAAAGATAAACTAATCAAAAGGAACATTTTGTATCGTCGCGTCGGCCGCATCTGAGAGAGGGTGGGGGTGGGGGGGGAGGGGGGGCTTTTAAATAGCCCCGTTTGATATATGTGCCGATACGTGAGCACGTCCGTCCGTCGTGCGGTGTTTCTCGCGCATGGGTGATATGTTATTGGAGATGGAGCAGCATTCGGGCCTGATATCCCTGAGCATGTCGCCGTTCCACCTGAGTCCGCAGGGCAGCCCGCAAGCCGCCGGGCAGCAGCCCCCGCAGCAACAGTCGCAGCCGCATTACGGCTCGTCGGCTTATAGCAGTTGCGCGCAGAGCTCGCCATCGCCCATGTGCCATCAGCCGCAGTCCCAATCGCAACAGCAGCAGCAACAACAACAAATGTCGGTTCACAATCAGCCGGGACAGTCGCAGGGTATGTCCAGTTTCGAGGCCGCCTTCTTCGACTCCGCCCCTCTCGAGGATCTTCGGTGTCCTATGTGTGGTCACAAGAACATATCCAACTATCAGCTCGGTTTGCAAGGTCTGCTCACGTGTGAGAACTGTAAGAATTTCTTCAAGCGCAACGGTTCACCGTGCAGCAACAAAAAGGTCTACACGTGTCTTTTTCCTCAAACGGGGAGTAACGGCAGCGGCGGCGGCGGCGGCGGCGGTGGTGGCAACGGCGGTGGCGGTAATAGTGGTAATAACGGGGGTAGTGGTAGTGGCGGCGGCGGCGGCGGTGGCGGCGGTGGCGGCGGCGGCGGCAACTGCGGCGCGTCCTCGGCGCTTGAGATCTGCGCCAACAAGAAGGTGTATACGTGTCTGTTCCCGCCAACAGGAGCCGGAAGCGGTAACGGAGTCTGCGGCGGTACATCCACCAGTCTAGAAGGTAACGGCGGCGGCGGCGGCGGCGGCGGCGGCGGCGGTGGAGGAGGAGGTGGTGGTTACACCGGCAGCAGCGGTGGCGGCGGCAACGGCGGCGGTACTGCCGGAGGTGGTGGTCCAGGCGCGGCTAACGCCACGGTCAGCGGCGGAGGACCGGCCACCGCCACGGGAAGTGGCAACGTCGCCGCCGGTGCGGTCCCAACCGGCGGCGGTACCTTGTGCCATCCTGGACTGGGCCAGGTCGGCATCGTCACCGGCTCGATACCCTGCCCGTCCGATTTCCCGGATACTAAGGATATCATCATCGAGGAGCTGTGCCCTGTGTGCGGCGATAAGGTGTCCGGTTATCATTACGGTTTACTCACCTGTGAGTCCTGTAAAGGATTCTTCAAGCGCACCGTCCAGAATAAGAAGGTCTACACGTGCGTCGCTGAGAGGTCCTGTCATATCGACAAGACGCAGCGGAAACGGTGTCCCTACTGCCGCTTTCAGAAGTGCCTCGAGGTCGGCATGAAGCTCGAAGGTGAGTCCTTTTCTACTTATCGAATGGTTATTATCGATTATTACCTAAGTAGTGAACGGTCGAGTAACGAAACAATTCGAAGGTAATTTCGTTTAAAAACTTCCCCTGACGTTCTTTCTGTCACTGCCTGTGAGAGAACAGAATGTTGTCAACAAATATTTTGTTTTCATTCGCTGTTTGTTCCTTTGGTTGACGTATATTTATTTTCGAGTATGGAAATGTGAACTGATAAAGAGATCATTTTCAATAAATTAAAAGAAATTTCCATATTACAAATATGTGACAGTTATATTATAATGAGATTATGACAGAGAGAAAGAAACAACAGTGATCGAACTAGAAGCAGTTGAATAAAAATCATTTGTATAAATACTTTCATCAAGCGGATACGCGAAGAATATCTATGCATTTTTAGCGTTTTATGTTGTTTATGTAATAGTAAACGTTATTCGATGCCATTCATAATACATAATTTGAGAAACGTCTGCGATAATTCTATATTGTGATGTCATTGAAAAGCGATCTCCTAGAAAGCACAAAAGGAAGCGAAGACAATTTTTTTTTCAAGTTGCGAATTCTTTTGGTGTTTTTAATAGAAAAAGATGTTGAACAAAATAGATTTACCAAAGTATTTACGTATCTAATCAATAAACTCGATTCTTGGAAAGCAGTAAAAGGAAATATTCGGGCCAAATAACGAGCATTTAAAGATGCATCAACATAATGAATTTATTCTTGAAAGAGAATAATAACATAGGTTTCTACTATATTGAGTCTTAATCAGTCAAAAGCGGAAGGATTATATCATCGCGTATGAAATCAAAAATAAAAATAAAATCAATAAAAAGGAAAATGAATAAACATACAACATAAAATTAAACCGCGTAATAAACGAATAAAGCAAAAATAAATCTTCGTCTCTTATCAGGTAAATAAATAGCGAACGGTAGTTAATTAAAGCAAAATTGAATTGATATAATGCCAACATATATTTAGGTGTAAACAAAAGTTTCTCAAAATTAAATCATCAATTCATTAAATCACCCAAGAAACGAATATAGATTCGTAACTCGTTATATGGATAATATCTCGTGAGAGGATTTTATCAATGATTGTCTGTAATAAAAACATTGTTTTATGTGCATACGTAAAGTTAGAAAAACCTAAATTGAATTCGATTGTATACACTTAGCTTACTGATGAATATTAAAACACAAATTGATGTAAAGATATGTATTTATATAAAACTAAAGAAATCGGTTAAATCGTGAAATTCTCAATATATTTTATTATACTGTTACATAAAATATGTATTTTACAATTCAAAGTATTTACATTTTATTTTTACATTTAGATTAAATCAGTGCACATCGGTTTTAACTCTAGCTATATACACTGTGATCCCAGAAACCTCAATGCAATTTGCTAAATCGAGATTTTTTGGTGTTTCTTAACTTTTCTTTTTCTTTGAACTTTCTACATATCTCGAAGCTCTTTAAGAAAAGTCTATCGATTTTTATACATCATGGACTTATTCCTTAATCAATTTTTTTTTCATCGATTGAAAAAAAAAATTAATTGAAATATGTCCATTTTTACTAAAGTTACGATAACAAATGTGGAAGGAATCCCAGATATCTGAGTGTGTATATATACCATCTATCAAGAATAAAAGAAAAGTATGTATAACTAGGATTAGTATGCACTAATGCATCGAACGAAAATTATTATAAAGTGAAATAGATTTGAAGAATACTTCACATCTAAAAAAAATATACGATAGAATTAATTCCAATCAATAAATTGTATGATGAAGGTTATCGTCTGAATCGCGATATTTGATAACAGTGTAACATTAATGTGCCTTACATATAACTGATAACAAGCTAATAATACGCGCAACCAAATGCACTTCGATAAACATTATTGAACCGTACCTCTTAAAAGTTGTTGTAAAATCTGTCTCATTCTAGAAAAAAACGTTAAATGTAAATCTATGTATGTATATCTCTACACGTGCATCAAATCCACACCTGTATTTCTCTGTATACGAATAATTTTATATTGGGACACGCGAACGTATTTTTTTTCATTGTTATAAAAAGAATCTATGCATATCTAATTCCGCGAGTACGTAATCGCGCATAATGCGTCGTATCGTGCGCGTCATGTCATTTTAATAATTTCTCGTTTTACTTTCACCAGACGAAAGCGATGTTTTTCCGCCAATAACGGTTCGGTGTCATCGGCGTTATTATCATGTTTTATGTTATCTTCTGTCGAATATCTCCGTGCGTTCGCTCGTGCCACTAACCGCACGTCAAAAGTCGTTTACGTGCGTGTCGGATATCGTCGTCGTCGTCGTCGTCGTCGTCGACTCGGTTCCCATCAGCGTAACGCTCGGGTGTTTTCGCACCACGCTCGTACGAACTTAACCTTATTACACACCGTGGAAGCGATTAACTCGAGTCTCACCGCGTGCTCCCTTTCGCCGTTTTAAAGCTCGGGAATGCGCGTTTGATATGCGCGCTTGACGGCAAGCGATGGCATCGTACCATCGTACCGCTTATAGCCGCGAAATCGATCGCGCGCACCTCTTCCTCGCGATATTCGAGTTGTAGCGGAGAAGCGGTCGTTACTGCATGCTGGACAAACGAAATTACGTCACAGCACAGCACTAGTAACACAATTACGCGCCATTATCTATGTGCTTACGTTCGACCCCGTTAAAACCTCTTGCGTCTACAATTTGTTTCTAATTAGCAGACTTTATGAAGTACGGTAGCGTATATGTATCTTGTATTAAAAAAATACGAAACTTTAATAAGTAGCGTATTTACTTCCAAGTAAATATTTACAGCAACTAAATATGTAAACGTATATCTATTTGTAGAGTCCGAAACCACATTTTGATCTCCGGCCGAAACCGAAAACAAATATTCGGTTGTCATTCAATTTTGATCTCCGGCCGAGAACGAATTGATTTTCAAAAATCATGACAAGTTCATGTACTCTTTAAAAAACAAGATTTCATTAAATATTTAACTATATAATAATATAATGATATTGCATCCTCAACTTTTAAAGAAATCAAATCACAGTTATTATTAGGATCATATCAAAGTTTGTACTCAAATTGTCTGAAGCGTAATCAACGAGTTAATAATGAAAATCAAACGGTTGTTTTTTTAAAAGCTTATCGACGCATTGCAATTTGTACAGTTTCGGTTTACTTACTGAAATTTTCTCTTAATTTCAGTCAAAACCGAAATCAAACCCTGATTTTTGCCCGAAACCGAAATTTCGATCAGATTCTATTTATTTGATATAGAAACTATTAATTTGATTTAACTATCATTTTTTAAAATAAATATTTATTTACTGTAAGTTTTATATTTACTGAGTACATATACAAATTTTTATAAAATAAAAAATTTTTTATCTTAAAGATAAAATGGGATTAAAAAATATATTTTAATGTAAAAAGAGAAGCATGAACATTTTTGAAATTTTTAGAAATAGTTTTCTATTAGATATTAGAGGTAGGGGTAGTTAAAGAAGAAATTAATGGGCGGGAAAATAAATTATTAATATTATTTCATTTATTTATATAGTTAATTTAGAATAAAAAGTGAAAAATGAGAAAAAGTGCATTAATGAAATTATATAGAAAATAAAATATAATGAGAAAAAGTAGAAGAAAGATCATTAAAAAAATTATAATATTATAGTTAGAATAATGAAAGTATATAAAAATTTATATACGTAATTTATTTCATCAAACAAAATGTGTATTAAAATTTAGTAAATTTTTCTTCAGTGCACATAAATAAATTATGCCGTAATAATTTGTTCCACGAAAAGAAATAGAATATTTTTATTGAGACTTTTCCCTTCGTTACTAAATTTATCGTAACATCTGACGCGAAAATTACTTGGTAATTTCTTCGTTTCTAATTATATCTTAATTCAAGATTAATTTATTAATATGGAATCTGTTATACATCCGTTATACACACACGCACACACGCATACGATGCGCGCAATACGTGTAATGAAATTAAATTGAATCGAGTTATAAACAGGCTAGTCCGATCGATGCTCCAATTTCGGCGCTTTCTGCCGCTCGCGATTGCGTCGCATTCGTCAAGACATGGAATTGAGACAAGACAGAAATGCCGTGAAGCAGAGTTTGGTCGCAGCATTTAATGCAATCCGAGTAACTGGGTCTAGGCCCTCAAGGCCCAACGATTAAGCGAATCTCGAAACAGCGTCTGTTGCAATTGCCGTCTTTGCACACCGTTTTCCACGGCGCGTTCCTACGACGGTAAACGGGGGAGATTGCCTAACGCGGAAAGTTTCCAGAGTGCTTGCGAGTGTTTACGAAAGGAAGTGGGATTTCTTTTACCTATCTACATTGCGTCTTTTGTTAAGTTTACAAAAGGAAAGGAAAAAAAAAAAAAATTTCGTGCCGACGAAAATCGCACGAAAAATGCGCTTGCGGAGAAATAAGAACCAGCAAGTAAACACCTATCTAAAACACCTATCTGTGAAAAGTATTGTAATTAAGCTGAATTATAAACAAAAAAGAAAGCGGGGGGGATGGAGGGAAGCAGTAGGAGATATCGATAAAATTGTGGATGTTCGCGAAGTATATCATTCATGCTCGTTTTTATAATACTAATGTTTAATTTTAATTTCTGTTCAATTAACTTTTTTTTCTTCTCTAATTATAAGAGCTAGAAAAAGATGAAGATTAAGTTGAATTGAAATTAAAGTCTTCTATATTGATAGAAACGGGGACATAAGTGATAATATTTGTTACAATCATGACTGGACGCTGCCATTTCGTCGCTGTAAAATGTAAGGAGCACAGAGTAACGGTTATTGTCTGTGACTTTTTCTTCTGCGCCGTTTTGTCGCTAACTGTGACGTTTTCGACACTTTCGCGTTGTTTGCCTTGGCGGTTAACAAATTATTCTTATCACCGAAATCGGCGTTGTTTAACGCTCTTCGATTAATCATTGCGATTTGAATAACACCTGAGCGTTACTTTCTCGTATAATTTACAATGAAATCGTGGCTTGATTCGTTCGCCGATTTGTCAGTCGCCTTATACGAAAGAAAGAAATGTGACGAGACGCGAAAAGAACTGGCGTGTACACTTGTGATAATCGCGCGATAACACCTGTCAAAGATCCGTGGTAAACTCGCCGTTTTCAACGATGCATGAATATAAGGCGTTCGAGCTTTGTAAAGCGATTTAAAAACTATTTTACTAGCAATAAGCCCGTCAAACGAGGTGCTCGTGAAGTGATTTCCAGGGGTCGTTAAAAGAAATATTCATACATTGTAATGTTACTTATAATAATTTATGTTATCTATCCATTAATTGATTGATAATAATTTATTTAGTATTCTTGAAAATTATTTAGCTCGATAACGTATGACCTCAGAATGTTTTCTAAGTAATCATATCTTGGCAGAAAAAACCTAGTAATAAAATCTAGTAATAAAGATTTATCAGCGCATTAATATAAAATTAATTATTTATCAAATATGCAGTTCTTAGTCATTAAATGATGAAAAAAATTAAACGCCTCTTATTTCTATTCTGCATTATTCAGAATGGAATAAATTAAAAAATTGTCCGTATTTAATTAAATTTGATAATTTGTGATATAGTAGAATTTTGAATCTTAATGAAAATTATATTTAATTGTCATTATTGTGACGGATTTATAATTGGATATATTTACAGCTTTTCCTTGCATATTGAAAATTCTTATATATAAATGTAGTAAGGATGAAATTCTTTGCTCCCGATATATTATTCAACGTGTCGCGAAACAGCTTGGTTTTGCGCAATTTACAAGCAGCGTCGCCGTATATATGCGCTCAGGTTTCAGTTTCGCAGGTGCGAACAATTTGCCCAACGGTTAAGTAAATGAGCTTACTTATTTTCATACTGATGAACAATGCTGCTTTATTTTTTGTCAGATAGTTCACATAGATATCCGCGTGCAAATTCTATGATTTGCATCAAATCTGAAAACGTAAATTTTTTAGATTTTTTTCTAAATCGACGAATAATTTTTACTGATTACGCAAAAGAAAATCCGGAAGAAACATTATGATATTTATTATGGTTGCATAATGCTTGGTGTTTCGATGAAAAAATTCATTGTATTGAAAAATTCATTGTACTGAACCGAATATATCCCAGCATGTATACGTATGTATGCACAACTAATATTATGATAAGACTTAGCTTAACGCGGCAAAGCGGTCGTAGGCTCTCCTTATCAAAATTACATTCAAATAGCGACGACGTAAAGAAAAAGTTACGTTTTTGACAGAGCGAGTGCGATTTGTGCGAAATGTGTTGTTTTACATTAACGTTAGGTATATACAATATTTTACGCGATAAAATCGAAGAAGCGTTAAATTTTAGGAAAGAGAGATTTTGCAAATTTATCGAATATTTCAACGGAATATATATAATGATACAATATCTACAATGATACAATACTACGTAGGATAATATAATGACAGAAATAATAGCAATAAAATTATTGTAAAGTCATCCCTATATTTCTTCCTTGTTTGATCAATTACTTAAAATAATGCTTCTCTCTCTCTCTCTCTCTCTCTCTCTCTCTCTCTCTCTCTCTCTCTCTTTCTCTCTTTCATAATGAATTTCACCGATTGTTTCTGCCAACGATAGGGGAAACTAGTTGTACGGGGTTGATTGTCAAAATGCTTATAATTCAAACAGGACATGGCAGAAAAATTTCTCTTTTTTACTGTAGATTGCTGATATAATATTAATTTGTTGTATAAAATAATTTGCACCACAAACATTGTACATATATTATTTATAACGATTTTTAAGAAAATGAAGTTGGTAAGAAAATTTTTCTTATCACCTATTGCGTTGTCTGATAAATCTTTGGCATTATTAATCGCGATATCTCTGTATTCATAGAAAATGACATGTCTTAGAAGATCTTTGCTACAATTAATTAATCATTATCCTGACAAAGTTTGTGAATACAATCTCTTTTATTAAAAGTGACTATGTGGAGTAGATTGACCAAAATGAAACGAGATTAGGTAGGAACAATTAATTTTAATATCTTTAGAGAATTTACTTACAAATACATTATATTTCATTTAGATACATATGTTTTTTCATTTTTCATATACAAATTGTGGTCCAAAAAAAAAATTACGTATTTTATGATTAATGTAATTATTTTATTTGTATTAATATTATAGTTATTTCTCAAAATATAGAACTGATATTAAAATAAAAATTGTATTTTTTATGTATTGTCTATAACAAATATGCTACTGCCAATCCTAGGACGAGTGACAATCAACCCAGAACACGAAGTTAATTGTTACATATTTTCGCAGTTTCATAAAATTAAATAATTTATTTTTATGACGTGATGAATTCACGAATAATATTTTTTTTAATATCTAAAGGATGTAAATATATTATACGTATACAATATTTCAAAATCAAGCATCCGCATTTTTTTCTAAAAATCACTACTCAAAAATTGTGACAACTGGTCCCGGTATCTCCTATGTTTAGCATTACAATTTATTATTAGTTTTCTTATTATCGGAATAATTTTGATAATGATTCATTCAAAACAATAATAACTAATAAATATCTATGAATATACGTCGATATGCTCAAAGCCGGAAGAGAAGTATGCATAGTCAAGTGTGTACGTCAAAAAATTACGCCATTTTTATCGAAGGGAGTCTTAAAAGTGGAATAGTATTTCACGACCGTCGTTTGTAGTCACAAGAACGCCTTCCGTAGGTATCCATGACGTGTGCAACACATTAGAATGAAACTCGTTAATTCTTTAGCAACATAATAAGCATTATATATATATATATATGTACATACGTATAAAATATGCGTTATATACAGTACATTTATCTTGGATCGGAGGATGGAGAATGAAAAAACTGTAATTTCCGTTCGCGATCTAGCAAAAAAATTTTCTTCTGTCTCGAATCTCAGTCACCGAGTTCATCTCTTGCGACAAATGTCGTTGCGAAGAGTTATTGCGTTATCTACACACCGCGGTAGAATGAGAGCCCCTCGAGCACGAATGTAGACTCTCTTTGTTTACGATTGGCTGTCGCGTGTAAAGGGAACCCCGTCGTAGTCGGCAACTACGAGTGCACGTGCATGTCGAGACGTGGCCGGGAACATGTTGCGATTTCGCTCGGTGGCAACAATTTTATTCCCCGGTTCGTCTAACGTGTCTATATATAGAAGACGAGGAGGTCGAACTTCCTTAGACTCGACGTGTGTCCATGGGAACTTTTTAACCTTGTGCCGACTCTCAATACAAAAAAAGAATTTAAATGTAGTATTGAGAGAGATGTTTGATTAGATTTTGAATCTGCAATAAGTTTCCTTTCTTTTCAATTTCGAGAAAAGTATGCTGTAACTGTTATATACACAGTTAGTTCAATACATCCTTCGTCGCAACAAGTGTTACGTTTTCACTGTTGTTTTCGTATTATATACTTTACTTCAACTTTTCTTGACCGTTTCATTACATTGTATTCACAAAAACACACACATACACACACACAGGTATCTTAAACAACGCCCATATATTTAGTGCTATTTCTAATTAAAAAAACTGAATGGAAAAGTCCTCTAACCATTTTGAAATTTTTGCAATATTTTTTTTTTAGTTACCCAATGAATAAAATGTCTAAAATCGACATATAAGATAACTTTAAAATATCTTTAAGAGTTTTTTAAGAAACAACTTCAAAATTTCACAAAAAACACTGAAAGATATTTTAAAATGGTCTTATACATCGATTTTATTCATTTATGTAGCAATCTTTAGAAATTAATATCTCGTTAACTATTGTAAAAATTGCAAAATGATAAACTCAGTTTTTTTAATAAGAAATATATTATTATTAGCGGGCATTATTTAAGATATACGCTATATATATATATATATATATATATATATATATATATATATCAATGTGAATAAAAAATTGAATCGGTAAAATATTTCGAAAATAAAGCATTTTTGGAAAAAATGATTCAAACGAAAGTTGTAGGTTTTAAAAAGATCTATTTACTAACCGCATCTTTTGATCATCTTTTGATGGCGTCGGTAAGGTCACATCGATTTTTTTTTAATGGAAATCCTTTTTGTTCGTTGCATAATCTTGTAGCTTATCTTGAGAGCTCTTCGAAAAAGAGAAGAAATAGATACTATAACAAAATATTTTTTTATTAAATAATTTTTCGAATTATGAGGCTTGAAGGCGACAGTATCACTCAGTAAGTACCACCGGCGTTAGCATTATTTAAGGTATCCGATCGACGATTAAAATCTCTTGAATTTGTTTAGGATTGAGACTATTCGAGATTATGCTTCTTATTTTCATTTCTACGTAAAAGTAAATTTTTAGTGCAAAATTGAAATATATAAATAGGAACACTCTTCAATAGTCTTGATCTTAACAAATATTATCCAGAGCATGACCCTGAAGAACATTCAAGAGGTTTTAGCCATCGGTCGAAACATCTCTAATACTAACGCCGGTGATACCTACTGTAATGTTCAAGCCTCATAACTCGGAAAGTACTCAATGAAAGTGAATTTTATTATAGTATTTTGAAAAGCTCTTGACATCAGCTATTAGATTCTGAAATAAAAAATAGGATGTAGTTTAAAAAAAATTGATATGACCTTGACCTGACCTTGGCGACGCTGCTTAAGGTCAAATAGATGTAATCAGTAAATAGATTTTTTTAAATCCTACAACTTCTGTCTGAACTATTTTTTCCAAATGTTTTGTTTTCGAAATATTTTACCGATTCAAGACTTCTACTCACTGTACGTATGTATGTTCGCAAAGTCCAAATGCTGATACGGATCGTCCCTGCGGATCTGAATCGAAAGTGTTACAACATTTGTAAAGATGTTTGCAACACGGTACCTTCTAAATTTTAATGAAACATAGCAAGTTCTTTCTAGAACAAGCACATCAAATAATTTGAATGTTGCCGTTTTCTGCTGATATTTCAGTTTTGAAATTGAAACTGCATTGAGAAAAAGATACTTAAAAAGTTAATTGTCAGAAATATATTTCGCTAAAGTAAATCTTTATTTAAATACGACGAAATAAAATTTTATTTTTTGCAAGTCATCATTTTATTTTTTTATAATTAATGAGATATATTTCATCATTATGATTAAACTTTTTCAAAATTGATAAATATCGGAGAAAACATCATAAATAAAATTTTTTTCGCAATATTTTAATATTTTTCTCTCAATATGTAAAGTTTAGTCTGTAAGTTGAAAGTTATTAAATTACGATGAAAAAAATTTATAAAAGTATTATAATTTCATGTAAACCATGATAAAAGATATAAAAATATTTTACAATTAAAGATATGTTATCATATCTTGATGCAATATCTTTGTTGAGGACATATTCATTTTCAAATTTAATCTATATAGAAATAACGAAACGAAATTATTTTCCTCTATTTTATAAATCTAACATGATTGTCACAAAAATGTGTATAAATATTCCTTATAACTTGAGACTCTAGGTATTTCAAAGTATAGGTATCTCAATATTTTTTTGTAAAACATCGGTGAATTCTTATCAGAAATAATAAATAAATATTACAATAATAAATAATAATTGATATTTGGTGTTAAGGTATCACAATGTATCAAACTATTTTTTTTTTATATATTAGCTTCAATTCCTAGAAAAAAAGGAAAACTCCATTCGGATTTGCTTTTACATACTACAAACAAAATTATTTATCTCTTGTCAGTGTTCTTATTAGAATTTAAGTTCATAATCACTCACCATGTGCTCTCCATTCTTATCAATATTTACGGATGAAAGCCTTTCGAATTCGATATAATTTCTATTAGACTGCCGAAATACAATATATTTTCTCCAATGACGTGCAGAAAAATTAGAAATGATGAATGTTCTTTTAAAGAAAATGAAGTATTGAAGTAGTGAATATCTAAAAAAATTCCTAAATATTTTTTCTTTTTTTACAAATTGACCTGATAAACGAGCGGATATGAAATGTAAAAATGTATCAAGCTTTGACACTTTTGTGCTTTATCGTGAAATAATATTGTTTCCGGATTATAAATCTCTGGCCATCCATTATTCGAACTTTACAATTGAATCCCTGTTTTCATGAACAAGGACATCTTTTATTAGACTATCCTTTCTTCAATTATTTCAAAACAGTGAAAAATTTGTTACTTTGTCGCTTTTGTACAGGCATTTTGAAAAATCGTCTTGGGCGGTTTGGAAGAATCATTATCTTTTTAACCACAAAGTTTCAAAACTCTTAGTTTACATATCATATTTCTCTTCTCCCACGTAGAGACAAAATTCCTGTTAAAAAATTCTATCTATTTATAGAATTTTTCATCTACCAATAAAATTGGGGATCTAAAGCGCCTGGACAAAATTACGCACGCTCTGTTAATTTTTTTTGTCACGGAGGTATCGCGTCCCACGAATACAAGGCACTTTGAAAGCGGCCCGGTCTTGATGAATGTTAATAAGTACGGAGGGTTGAAGGAACGAGCTCGCGTCTTGCCTCGTCATTTCGTGCGTGCGCTTATTCGTGACGAGAGCGCGTGGAAGGAAAAGCGTTGTCGTTGTCGTCGCCGCTAATTTCGCATCAGATGGAATCCACACATAGGTGCACCGGCCTTTTATTTATAACCGCGCGGATCTCGCACCTCGCAACGGAACGATCGGTCGCTCGCTCGCCGTGCATCGAAACCAGTTTGGAGAATACAAAAACGGTTCTTTTTCATCACCGAACTGCGAGTATCTTCTACATTTCTGTGTTCAAGGCCGTACAACCATTCATGTTCAAGGTCGTCTCAACAACGACGTGATTGTACGACAACGAGTATTCCGCGATCGGTTACTTTTCCAATTTGTCGAACGTAAGCTTGAACTCCTCTGGTCAGAAGATCCAGCTTCTTCTACGGAAATACATATACCTAGTCACTTTTGTGCTTTTCACCTGAATGATTGAGCATCTTCGGTTCTCGTACATTGCACCCTTACCTTTAATTGTCGTTCGTAATGCTTGAATTACACACGACCGAAAATCTAAACTGTAAGAAAAGAAAATTTTGAAATGCATTCCGTATGAGGATAAAATGTTTTTAAATTAAATTACTTCTCTTTTAATATCTTATTTTTAGTCTCATCTATCAATAAGAAGAAATTTTTGAAATATGTCGCTACTGCACATTGTCTTTATAATTACAGTTTTCAATTTGTCATGTACAGACAAAGCGTGTTGACAATAATCGAAAGATTAATTCATTGAATGTCAAACATTGAATAGAGAAACTTTTTATGTCTATTCCGGCTCGATCATATTCTTCGCCTTCATCTTATTATTAAACTTACTTTTGACTGCTATCAGTGGAAAACGTTGTAGAAAATATCGAAATGATGTCAAGAGCTAATATTATACCTTTGTACTTTTTTTTTTACTACATTTTTTTGTATCTGTCACGTGGACGAAATGGCGATCGATTAAATGCGCAAAAAATAAAATTAGACAATTTGATTAGACATTGTATTGATTGTGGGATAGACGACGCAAGAACGCAATTTGATTTGGCGATTCGGATCGCAGTTCAGCAAACGACGTCGATCATAGACTCTCAGCGAGAGTCATAGAGAGTAATGAAGGTGGCGCAATCCTTTCGCGTGCGACTAGGACGGTAGGGAAAAAACTAGGACGCGAAGCGCGCGCCGAGCGCGTGCGTCTCTTTAATCGCGTACCATAAATATTAGATTGTCGTAAGAAAAAAAAAAAAAAAAAAAGTAGGACAGATCGCAAATTCGCGTTTGGACATTTGAGGGCACGAATTTTGCACACGAAAAAAAACTGACCGTCGTCTCTGGTATCCTGTATAATTTCTGGGAAACCGGTACGGCGCCAGGATAAACGGAAACCACGGAGTCCACGGCATGCGCGATCGTTTAGAAACTCACGAATTTCATAATTATTGTATTATGTTGCAAGACAAGACGGTGCTTGTGTACCCATTCGTGTCCGTCCGTCTATCTATCCATTCGTCCCTCCGCAGTCCGCCCGCTCGTTTGACTCCTACCTCAGTGCAGGCTCGCGCGCTAAACTGGTGGGAGAGAAAGGTTAGGTTGAGGCGGGGGATTGTGTAATCCCCTCGTTGAGCGAAGTCTCATCGTCTTCTTTTCTCCGAAGCTTTTACTTCTTTCTCGATTTGCGCGGGCGCTCATGCACGCGCGACTGCTGCGAATTCGCATTCTGCGGAACGCACTGTGGACGGTGGAGTGGGGCGGAGTAGTCTCCGGTCTCTCCCTCGGTCGTACCTATTACGTAAGTATTATTTCGTCGCGATAATAGCCGGTCGCGTATAAGCGTGTCGTTAATTGAAATGCCTGATGTCCGGGGGACAGGTGCGCGCATGCGTTATCGCGTTTGCGTCGCGGCCGCGTTTCGAATTTCTGTTCGACTGCGCCGAGTTCACTCGATTTCACGCCTCCGCATCACACTCTGAACTTTGCGGTACCTACATTTCTTTCTTAAGCGACAATACTGCACAAATATATAGATGTTACGATCTAAATTCCGTTTAATAACCTCGTTTATTCTCTTCTCTCCTTCATCTAAATTTTTAGCAAATTTCGTTGGATTAGATTAACTTACATTAATCCGCATTCGTCTTAGAGCCGTTATATGAAGTAATATAAAGATGTTTGTTTAATATAAATTCACGGAAAAATTGAATAAATTCTAATATTTGTTTGAATAGTACCAACTTAATAATTGTTAAAAGTAAATATATATAGGTATATTTTTATACAAGAACCATTAATTTTATAGTTTAAGTATAATTTTTTTATTGAATAAATTTATTGTAAGTAAACGTTTAGTTAGTACTATGTATATAAAGAAATATTTATTTAAATTTATTCACTTCGGCGCGCGTTTCAAAGGACTACATACGTAATATATAAATTCACATAGAATCAAGTATTTAAGATCCAGCTAGACCGTTTAAGGCATTGATTTTTATAGTTTGTTATCAAAAAGAAATATATTTATATGGTCCTATAATATATTATGTTATTTAATAAATTGTTTTTCGGTATACACGAATTAAACGTCGATATTATCTTTAATACACTTTATTATGCTGTTTGGTAAAATACGTATTTTATAATTTTAAAAAATTTACAATTTACTTTTGTATTTAGAGTGGATCGATAGACAATGGCTTTACACACCAATGCGCATTAATACGTCTAATTCTATTTATTAGCATAATAATAAGGCCATATCAAAATCGCATTATACTGAGAAAAAATTGCTCAGTTGAGCAATTAAATTGATTTAGTTCGTCTTTTTTTATTTCTTTCATTAAAGAATGTATATACGTATTTCAGTCAAACATATTGTATTGAATTTAAATGCATACATTAACACCACCCATACATTCTCCAACGCAATAAATAAAGATGACCTACATCAATTTAGTCAAACGAACAATTTCTTTTTTCAATATTGGATCATCTCAATTTTCACAATTTCGATATCCTCTCATGTTTTTCAGTCATAAAATTAGTATACAAACATGCTCTGACGTATAAGGATTCTTTTGCGCTATTGATTTATTGATTACTCTCGATAACGATATAAAAGAACTTTTTAGATCCCAAAATATCGGTAAACGTATTTACTCACTCGCCCAATGCAAGCGGCTGCTTTCTTTGTCCGTATGACGAGCAAAGTATTTCCGACGAATCTTTTCCTGAGTACGATTCTTGTATTTTTTTTTTTTTTTCATGTTTTTCGCAACACTCGCATAGGATGACTTCGCTGATAGATCTTTTTAGCTAAACTTCTTGCACAATTCATCTCTTCCCTCCTTTTCTTTCCATGTTAGAGAAAAAAAAAACAGAAAGGATGAACCGTGCAAGTTCAGCTAAAAAGAACAGGCTTAATGTCGCGTCGCGTCGTAACCGAGTATGTCGCCGTGTCACTCGGAGGGATCCCGAGCCCCGCGATTGGCCCGACCGTGGGCGAGCGCAGTCACGTGGTATCTCGTTAATTTTTATGGGGAGAATCTGACGTCACACGCCGGACCCGTGGACCAGATTCGCCGAGTGGGTTTCCCTTTCTTTTCGATGTGCGCGCGCGCACGCGAGCATTGTACCCTCTCATCCTGGGTTCGGCGTACTAAGACTGTTTATTAATGCGAATCTAGACGCAAACCGGATATAGAACGCATTCTTCGGGAGGTTCGAGCCATCGCGCACCGGCCGCACTCTCGAATAAGGCGTTTGACGCAAACGACCTACGAATACTTGAATGGACGACATAAATAGGTCCGCGATACTCTGTCGCCGATGTTATCTGTTATGTGTACGTAAATAGAGCGAGAGATGAAGCCAATAGAGCGTATACCCATAACAAGATATTGTTTTACTAAGCATTATTGCGCTCCAGTTTAAAAATCTATCCTACCGTCGAGATACGTGGGTTCGATTATCCGCCATCTTTCAGAAAATCAAGATCGAGAATCATAGCCGAGGAATTACTATTCTTAATTTCGATTAAATTCTGCTTCTATACAAAAATATAATTTTGTTTGTTACTTAATGTTACTACTTCAATCAATTTTAAATATTTTTTGCGTTATTTTTTTTTACACTAATAAGAATAAAGTGATTTGTTTATTGCTCTTTGTCTCTTTCTGTAGCTTATATGATATCATTTTTATTTTTCTCTTTTTATGAATAAAGTTCGCAATTTCTGCTAGAGATAATTAATAAATCATTTAGATTTTTTTTATAGAATCCAAATTCGTGAATTTTTTAAGCAAAAACAAGAGAGGAGATTCGACTAGCTGGCCAGTAATTCTGCGAAAATGAAACTTCCGGTAGGCGTGCGCTGTGAAGTTGCGTAATAAACGGACTGCGAGAATCGCGTGCGCCGTTTCTCTGATCGAGAATCAATAGAAATGCGTCTTCTTTGCGTATATTTATTAACTAATCACTGCGTGATTAGCGACTTAAGCTAATTCTTTTTTTTGTCGTATTTGTTATATCTCAATTTTAAATCCATCATTAAACTCAGACATTTTTACATTGTCGAACTTATTTGTAAAAAAAAATTAATATAAATGATAATCCATTGATAATTTTAATATAATTACGTAGAGACTATATATTGCACATTACATAGTTTTTTTGTTGAATCTTCCTAAATGTTAAACATTCGTAATGCATGTAAGTATTGTAGTATTCAATTAGTGTTCGATCTAGGTAAACATGCACGTAAACTTTGAATAATTCTACAAGGTGAAATATAGCAAGTTTACGATAATTAAGTACACCGAAATAAAATATATTTATTTTAATAAATTATTCGTTTGAATAGTGTCAATTAAATATTTATTAAATATACAAATATATTTATTTGATACAAGAACCATTAATTTAACTATATCATTTCGTTTATCATTTCTTTTTATTTAATAAATATCTATTTATTGCAAGATCTTTTATTGAGTAAATATCTATTTACTGTAGATGTTTAGTCGGTATTATTTAAATAAATTATTAAAATTTAGTATATTTTTCTTAGTAGATATATGGATAATCAAGATCTTCAAAGTACTTTTACAGAGACTTTTCCTTAAAGATGTTAAAGAAATTTTAAAAAATTTGACTGTAATTTTATTAATTACACTCAATTACAATTACTTATGTTTAAATATAAAATACTTCTATCGAGTGTATATATAGATATAATGGGCGTGATCATTTGATTATTATTTACGTTAATTATCCCTGCATTTATGCGGTAAATAAAAATCTACACAATCCTTATAAAATTTATGGAATTTTACTTATCGCACACATTTTATATATAATCTCATAAACCCTTTTGTCGAACAAACTAATCATTTGATGTTATACGATTTATAGAGAAGGTATGCGTGTTCTAAGGTCACAAGTTGTAGGATAAATCAAGGCACAAATTTTGGGACGGACGATTTTCTTCTCGCCTCGCAGCTATTGCGGAAATTTATCAGGCACAATAAATTCGGCACGCAAAAAGAAAAGGACGAAATAGAGACGACAAGTCACGCACAATCGTGCGAAACTTCCGGATTCGTGATGCCCGAATGCGATGCGGAGAAACGCGGCATTGGTCGCGATAGCAATTCTCGTTCGCCTCCCCGTGAACGGCAGTTGGAATGTAAATTCCATCAGTGTCACGGTTTGGCCATGTATATTCGCCGCGATCGCGACCGATCGAATCGCACCGCACATCTGTACGTTAAGGTCCGCCGCCCACGCGAATCGTTACCACCCACTCGGTGGCCACCGGGAATCACCGTTGATTCCTGTACACTGTGTCGCACTTTTAACCCTTCGAGCAGTGGCGTAGCTTTAAGAAAGACGTAGAATTAAAATTAAAATTAAAATTATTAGCAGCTCAGATTGATTGTGTTTAAATGTCCCAACGTTTCAGCGCACAGTCACATCTGAGATAAATTATTAATTATTAATTTATAAACCAAGAATATTATATTATTCGAAACAGTTCTAAGTTTGACCGATTCTTGGCGCTCTCTACCATATTTATGTTGAAAATTAAAATTCTTGCATAAAATAATAGGAAAATGCTAATTGGAATAATTAAAATTTCATTTATTTTGTTTGTGATTGTACGAAGAAAATTTCCTGGAATGTATTCGTTAAAGGAGATTATACTTTTAAAATGTATTTGTCTGGTTTGTTTATCTCTCTTTTTCGTTTTACACCCGCATAATGCTTACTAGTTTGCATATCTCTGGTGCAACGAAGTGCACTTATTCAATTGATGCAATATATTTTTGATACTTTCTACTATAGCGATTTGTTCTGTAACTGATTGCTGTTTTGGATTATTATTATATGTGGGAAGTGTTCGAATTTCTGTGAACATTAAAATTCCTTCGTTATTAATAATTTATAAGTACTCTACGATTCTACGATCTTACTAATCTAAAATAATAGAAGTGATAAAACGAAATCTCTAAAAACATATGTAAATTGTCAAGTACAATTTTACGAGATAATTGTGATTTGTAGCACTTTATTTTTGGTCCAAGATGAGGCAAAGTGCAAATGCAATATTTCTTTTGAGACACAATGGTTATCATGGCTGTCGTGTCTGAAAGTGAGAACATTTCAGAAGGTTGAAAGGGAAACAAGACAACGTTGCACGCACGTGCGCTAGCGTGATCCGCGTGCTAAGCCACGCGTGCGAGGCACATTGCTTTGCCAATACGATCTGCGAATTGGGTTATTTCGAAAGTGTGTAAACATTCGAGCATAAACAGTATGGAGGAACATTGTAATACTAATATAACAATCGCTAATGTTAATATTGTAACGATTGCAATTTCGATAATTTTGTTTCATTGTTATGATTTGTTAATGACAATAACATTGTAATAGTTTGTTTTATTAATTATAAGTTGCTTAATTTGGCCAACATGAGCTACTTAATCTCTGTGTTGTACTATTTTAGCTTTGCGAAATTAATGAATGAAGCAATAATTAAGAGAATTCGCTAAGAATGCAAAGAAATGTTAGTAATTTTCTTCTAAATAAGATTAGATAAAATATGTCATACCTAGAGCCTTAATAAAGATTTGTTGCAATAATTTATAAATAATTCTATAAATGTAATGTATATAAATTCATGTTATATTAAAGTACGTTTTTAAACATTATTTTATATATATATAAATTATAAATAATCTATTTTGTTTTTTGTAAAGCTTTATTTTTTAACTATATTCAAGTTAATGATATCGCAAACAATAATATAATTTATTGATCTAAGTTTAATGTAAAACATACTTGAAATTAAAACAGTTCGCAAAATGGGAAAAATTGTTTAAATATGAAAAGAGAAATTATGATGTAATTACTTTGAATATGATGATGGACTCGCCCTATATTTTTGCTAAACCTAGTTTCTTCAGGTTTGTTAGGATTTCCCGTAAACCATATATATATATATATATAAAAAAAATTTAAATTCATAAAAAAATTGAATGTACTGGAATATTCAGAAATTTCCTTTCATGAATATGTTTTTCTAGCAATACTCTTACGTTGATTCCATCCTCGTGAATATTTACTACGAGCACTTCTTTTCTCACTTCGCAGGCAATTGTTTTACAATTTCAATATTTATTTAAAAACAAATAAAAACTCTTTTTAAAAGTTTGTTAATTATAACAAAATTTTAATTGGAACATTATAGCAGATCTATATTATTAGTAGTCTATATTATTACTATTTCTCTCTCTAATTTTTATGCAAATCACTTATATCTAAGGTCGACTGTATTTACAGTGTAAAAATTTAAAATATAATTAATCGTTATAGAGAACAAGCAGTTTACAAATCTGTAAGGAAACATTAGTTCTAATCTCATTCGATGAAAGAGGTCTAGTCTTTGAGAGTCTTAAGCATAGATCCGCCATCGCTGCGGTCGCGTCACGAAGGACCGGGGGGTCCGTGTCACGAAACGCAGTAAGAGAGAAAGAGAAATAGGGAGAGCCGCAAAAACATACATAGAACACGCAGTCTACGCGTACATACATGTACATACGTACATACATGTACATGGATACACGCATACATACGCTGAGGGAGCGCGCGAGTGGCGCGCCTTCGCCCGGCCGGCCGAAACGAAATCGCGGGGCCGCAGGATGATGGTATGGCTGCGTTGCGCGCTTGACTCCACGCAGTATCGATAGTATCGCGGAGCCGACTTCGAACGCGAGGAACGGGGGAGGAGAGGAGAGGAGAGGAGAGGAGAGGAGAGGAGAGGAGAGGAGAGGAGAGGAGAGGAGAGGAGAGGAGAGGAGAGGAGAGGAGAGGAGAGGAGAGGAGAGGAGAGGAGAGGAGAGGAGAGGAGAGGAGAGGAGAGAGGGTCGACGGCGCGAGAGAAGGAGAAGAGCGCGAGAGAGTCGTGAGAGCGAGAGAAGGTAGTACACACAGGGTTGGCGCGCGGAGGCGGTAATGTGGAGCGGACGGAGGAGCGACGGGCGACGGTACCGACGGTAGTATACCGTGAGCCGTGAGGTCGGGGAGAGGCAGGAGACGGAGGGGGAGGGCTACGTCGGCGTGCAGGGCGGCACAGGCTGAAGTGGACGGGCAAGAGCCGATTCAACCTCCTTTCACTTTCAACTAGCGCCGAGCGCGCTTGTTCGCTCGCTGGTTCGTACGTTTCGTACGTTTCGTTCGCTCACACTCGCGCTCGTTCATGCGGCCGGTGGCGAGCAGTACGAAAATAGGCAACGCCGCCGTTTTCGCCAAGCGGCCGGGCCCTCTCGGTTGTTCTCGGTTACCCCGCGAGAGAGTTCAGAGGCGACGAGATTCCCGCCCGCGAACTGAAATCCCTTTGACTCACGAGGGTGGCGTCAGGGATCTTGTTGTCTCTTAGTCTCCTCTTCTGTAGAGCTTTCGATGTATCAGAGTAGCGAAAAGATTCGGCATATTTGATCTAATGATCATATGTTAAAGATTTATTTATTGGCTTATTTACTAAGCGTATTTATCATTTGTTATATGTAACTTATTGGATGCTAGACTATTAGGTCAAAAACAGTGGTCAAAATAGTCAACAGGAAAGTATTCAGCTTAGATAAAGATTGCGCTGCTCTGGTACATTTAAAACTCTAGAATCTCGTAATTACTTGATCTTATGGTGCTATGAAGTGGTAAAAAAGATGAGTGTGAACGAGCTCGTGATCACGAGAAAGCTTCTTAGGTAGCGAGATGGTTTGATAATTTATCAGATCTGTATCGTCGGGAGCGATTTAATCTGGAAAGGGTTTAATATCGAGATCAAATCATGGGGTATCTTTAGATTCATCTCTCTTTCTTCTTTTCTCCATATCAATCCTTTAATTACAAAAGGATACTAAATTAGATGATAACTTTGAAAACAAGAGACGTTTACATAATTCGGGGCTGTCATTAACATACAAATAATTTCAAGGAAGTCAAAAGTCACGCAGTGTATACTTCAAATTTTATATTATCACACGCAGTGACGTACTAATACTCTCGTAAAATAAGTGTGAGATATTTCTGTAACTATAAAAAAAGGTATCTAAAAAAAGATATTTAACATTGTATATACATCTCTATCGGTATAATAATTTTTTCAGTGATGCCAGTTTCCTAGGTTTTCCATAAAACAATTTCGGACACAATTTTTGAAAAGTCCATTTTCAGCAACGATAGAGTGAACGATAGTTAAAAACAACCTTAAAAAGATTACTAATATAAATTTATTTTTCAAACAAAATTAATTATTTTGTTTAATGTCATTATTAAATAAACGGAGTTATTAGGTGTTGGAATTAATTCGTAGCGTTTTTTAATGAAAGAATGTTATTTATTTCACATGAGCATTAAAAAATACATTAATGAAAGTACTTCCCATCACTTGTAAAACGCTACGAATTAATTCCAACACCTAATATATTATAATTCCATGCGTAACATTTCGTATCTCCAAATAATTTTGACGTAATAAAACACAATGCCGTTATTTATTTATTAAAATATTACAAAATTAATATAATACGTATACATACAATATTTTAATTATAATTGAATTTTATTTTAATTTAAAGAGATCAACGAAAATAAAATTTAATGAAAATTCTGTGAGGTATTAAAAAAGTTTTCTAAAAAAATTAAAGGCGCCTTTTAATTTTTACACTTTATATATATATATATATATATATATATATATATTAATCACAATAAAAAAAAAACAAATGCAATATTAATATCTACATAACAAATTATTGAGATATCAATAAATTTAGAAAAATTTATGTAATTCTTTAATATATTCTCACTATGATGAATCTAATTAAGACCTGATTGCATCAACATCATTTTGAGCGAGACTTGTAATTCTCTCTGTCTCGTTTTAAAGTCTGAAGAGAAACAGGGATAGAAAGAATCTTTAAATCTTGCTTAAAGTCAAAATAACGTTGATGCAATCAGGAGGCCTAGGAGATAAAAAATTATTGTTAAATTACGTTTGGAAAAATCCGGAAAAGAATACATTTGTATTCAAGTTTGCTATATTTTTTATATGCTTAAGATAAAACAAAAAAAAAAGTATTATCGCGTCTTTTGGTAACGATCGCGCAAATGCAAGTTCGTGCGAAAATCTTTAACTAATCGCTTCGCGAGCGAAGCAATTGCAAATGCTTTCCGGGTCATGTTTCTTTACAGGAAGTACCGATTGCGCGGTGAGTCGTTTGACGCGAATAAAAAGCGTAAAAAAAATGTGTTTGCAAGAGAGCTCTCTGCGCGCTAATCGACAATTACGGATTACGCGAGCGATTATTTTAACGCCTATTTTCTTTGCACCGTTAGTGATTATAGGTCGATTGGGTGTATGTTGTATTTAAATCGCACATACGTCATTTCCAGCTGATTAGCTATTGTCCGGAGTTGCATACGAAGATTCATTCTTCGTCAAACATGTACGATTCAAATCGAGTCGTAGCATTGAACCATTTAAATATGATAATGATGACGCTATGATACGATATGGTTAAATTGTATGTTTCTTTAAAGATTCGAAGAATATAACGATTATATGCAATTGTATAAGAATAAAAGCAGATAATATAGAATATCATGTTTTTAAATTAACATTATCCAATATAAATGTATATTAATAAGACTTTTATTTTATGCACAAATATATGGAGAGAATTTTTTCTTAGAGTTTATCCTGAAAATATGATAGTCGTGGGATAACATTGTATTTCAAAGAATTTTAATATAAATCTCTCATTCATTAATAAAACTACAATAAAATATAAAATAAGTTTGCTTAATTTTACTGAAGTGATAAAAATCTTTAAAATATTGTATTGTATCAGAACTACTATATCTTAAGGGAAAATTTTAAAAGAAAATTCTCTTCGTGTACTCTTCGTGCAACTCTTAAGCAATATATTAGCTATAATGTCCAATAAATGTTTTCAGAATTTAAGTTCAACTTTCTGTATATTAATAAAAAAGCAAAAAGTATGAAAATGAAGGAGTCTATAAAATGGAATATAATATGAAATACAGGTCACGTTTCAAAAATAAGTTCCTATTCGATATTAGTAGCCCTATTTCACATTATCTGCTTTTACTCTAATTGATTTTAAAAGTGTATTTAAGATAAGAATATAATTTCCGATCTGTTCCGCTTCATGAAAGTAGCGCAATCGGGTATACTTTGAAATTAATCTCATAAATTTTGTTAAAAATGTTTTTTAATTACCTTTTTCCGACATCTTATGTAAGTTTCTAATTACAATCTTATACCTTCAAAATTTTATCACGATAAAATCTTGAATTTAAACGATGAATAATCGTACTTTGTCAAAAATTTCCATTTTCTCAGTGGCTTGTAGTTCAAGAGAAACTGACATTTTGGTATATTTTGTTAAAAAAATTGAGTGTGGCTGGAAATTCATAAAATTCAAATATGCATCACGTGTTAAACTCCGTGTATATTCTCAACGCTACGTTCGTATGCAAAAGTTTTCGAAACAACTCTACGACTATATCAATCTCACGTGGCAGATGGCTCGTTATCAGCGGCTAGTTTGAAGAAGTCGGTACGCGTACGGCCCTATACAGAATGCAGCAATGCTTGAAAAGATGCACGATAATCAATCATTCTCTCGCTCTTAGAAAAGCGATAAATTGATTGGTGATAACCGCTATCTAAAAATCTTTAAGATGGAATAAGACAGATCATACATCTATCTCATTCTTATCTCGTCTTAAGCAGATTCTGAATAATATGGCGGATCGACATATAGTGTTAATCTCCTTTGAGGATCCTTGAAAACCAATCAACAATTGTTTAAACGGTGTCCAATCTCTTACTTAAGAATCTCTACCGCGTCTTGCCGCGTGCCAAGCACGTTTTGTGTGCAATAAGAGACCTTCTAATCAAAGATTGGTCATAAGAGAGTATCATCTATTCTCAAAATTTTGCGAGTGAGAAAAGATATGTATTATTTCGCACTGAGTGGCTTCGCACCGAGAAAGGAAAAATATTGGGTCATCTAAAAAGTATCCGCGGTTTTTGTCACTAGATGATGTTGATGGTCAACACATCTAGTGTGACAAAAAACCGCGGATACTTTTTAGATGGCCCAATATATATCATATTCTAACTAATGCGAATTACTAGAAAATATCCGATCTCTCAAAAGAAGAATCTTTCTGATTAGAGGGTCTCTAGTGCTACTAAACGCGTTTATTTGCGATAGCGTACTGCACTCGTAGAAGTACAGTGGAAACGCGCGGAATATGCCGAACACGGTGATTTGCACAACGCACGCGTTGATTGCCGCGTATATGCACAGAAATAGCAGGCGGTGCACTCTCACGCTTTTGTCCTACTTATCTGGCGATTAGCCGTGACTTCCGCTTTCGTCTGACTCGGAAGACCGCGCTTCTCCAAGGTTGCTTTGTTCGATTGCGCGCGCGAGAGAGATTTTTCTTGGGAATCGAATCGGCGAACAATGCGATCCGCTATTTTCACACCGCTCTACGCATTCAAAATTAAAAACTGATTACTCCGCGTTAGAAAAATTCCTCATCATTTTCCATCGTGTAACTCTTCGATGCCACATTCTGCGTATTCTTAAAACTTGTGTACATAAAATTGTCTTCCGTATATTTATTCAAACTTTGAAATAAAATTTAATTTAAACCTTCACCGAAGAAAAAGATTTTTTTTTAAATAAATTTATAACGCAAAAGATAAAATATATATAATACAATTAAATTTTTACTGAGAATCTCATAGTATTGCCTGAGAAATCGATTTTTCCACGCTTTTTGACGCCTGAATATGTTCCATCCTACATTCCCTAGGAAATCAGGCGCGATTCAGCCTTCAAATGGTATCGAACAGTGTATAAAATCGGCGAAGAAATTATTCAAGGATAAATAAAGTAGGCCGTGACTCTTAAATGTTAATTAAAAATTTAAGAAAGAATAAACGCGAGGAACACTCGCTAAACGTAATACATACACACCGTACCGAATGAACAATTCTTCCTGTTCCAGCTGTGCGGGCGGACAGAATGCGAGGCGGTAGAAACAAATTCGGGCCCATGTACAAGAGGGACAGGGCGCGGAAACTGCAACTTATACGTCAACGGCAACTGGCGATCCAGACGATACGCGGCAGTCTCGGCGACCCGAACAGCTACTCGACCGCGGTCGCGCCCTTGATGCACATCAAACAGGAGATCCAAATACCTCAGGTCTCGAGTCTGACCTCGTCACCGGACTCGAGCCCGTCCCCCGCGACCGTGGCCGCGGGCCTGGTCACGACGCAAGCCGGTGGCAGTGGCAGCGGGGCTGGCCAGCACCAGCTGATCGCGCCATCCAGCCAACCCAACATCGGTACCAGTGGTGCTGGTGGCGGTGGTGGCGGTGGCGGCGGCGGTGGAGGCGGAGGCGGGGGCGGTGGCAATCACTTGCATAATCTCAACCCTGGTCTGGACAGCAGACTTTGGGCCGCCAACTCAACTACCCCTGGCACGAAGGTCTTTAACTTCGGCGAGCAATCCGTGCAGCCACACGGCGGTGGGATGCCGAGCTACTCGTCCAATCCCGTAGTAGCTCTTAAGACACTTAGTCCGATGATAAGGGAGTTTCTGTCGTCGATCGACGACCGCGAGTGGCAAACGTCTCTCTTCGGACTGTTGCAAAGCCAAACGTATAATCAGTGTGAAGTGGACTTGTTTGAATTAATGTGCAAAGTGCTCGATCAAAATTTGTTTTCGCAGGTAGACTGGGCTAGAAATTCGACGTTCTTCAAAGATCTCAAGGTGAGTATCTCGAATATCTGACCTTTTGTAGAACGATGCATCGAGCAGCTTCCCTACTCTCCTTCTTTTTTTCTTTTTTTCCGTTATCGTGAATTTGAAATTGTTGTCTATTTTCCAATATTTTAATTTGATCTGAAACTGAACAAGAGAAACTGAATCAACATATAATAACATATGCGCATATTAGAAATAATCAAAACAATTTTGTCGAGAATCTCCTCGACAAGAAAAGTTCGTTCTTACCGATAAATAACTCGTTGCCTGGCCTGCTCGGTGCTATGAGCGGGGATGTGAGGTAACCAGCAGCATTGCACAATCACTGAATGATTTCAAGCATCGCCTCATATCTAGGTCATAACAAGATACGTTTCTGGGTTATGGCGGTTGCCCCAAAGCAGGACCGCGTTAATTATAAATTGCATACTTTAACCGGTCGTTTTGTAATAACTTTTTATTTTTGCTTCAACACGGCGGATTTGTTAACGACAATGCAAAGCAGATCGAGGCCATTTTGTTGAAACTTTTCGTCGACAATATGGTACATTACTGCCTGATCTTCATTATAACTTTGTTAAAATCATGTCACTCTTCTAAAGAAGATTTTTTTTATATCCTTTTTTCTAATGTTATAATATAAATATAAATCGTTACATGTACCAAACCGTATTTTTTAAATATTTTTTTATTATAAAAAACATTTTTTCGATTTAATAAAACGAATACTTTTGAGTTATAATTAATATTTATTTATAAATTCCGATTACAATTTTAATTTAATTTATAAATTTGCCTTTCTCTTTTTAGAAATATATTTATCGCATGTATTTTTATATTTAATTCTCTCTAGAAACATTTTATCGTTATATCATATGATTTTTTGTAAAATGGGATTAAGATGCTAAATAGAATATATAATTACATTTATATTTCTTTGTGTATTTATTTATTATATTTAACATTTGCATGGCAATTATTTACTAGGTTGACGATCAAATGAAGTTGCTACAACACTCTTGGTCGGATATGTTGGTGCTAGATCACCTTCATCACAGGTTACACAATAATCTACCCGACGAGACGACACTTCACAATGGCCAAAAGTTTGATCTTCTCTGTCTCGGCCTACTCGGAGTTCCTTCCTTGGCCGAAACCTTCAGGGAACTATCCAAGACACTTCAAGAACTAAAATTCGACGTTCCCGAATATATATGCATGAAATTCCTAATGCTGCTGAATCACGGTAAGTAAAATTAGATCCATCTATATTCGTCTCGTTAATGATGAATTTTGAGAGACAACTAAGTTAATAACAATTAAGTTGTAAGATTCATTTGATCATGCGTCACATTTTATGTAGCTTTTTAAAAATGTAAGGATCGTTTTGCATGAACGATACAAAACGTGACATTTATCACACGACGCAATATAACTTGCTTTTTTATCCTTTGTTCCACTTTCAAATAAACCTCATTCCGATATCTTGTAATACTCAAATTAAACTTTACACATATGTTTTAAAGTGTATATATTTAATATATTATTTTATGTACTGCAGATGTCCGTGGACTAGTGAATAAGAAACATGTGCAAGAAGGTCATGAGCAGGTTCAACAGGCGCTTATGGAATACACGCTAAGCCATCACCCATCCGTACTGGTGCGTTTTATCATCAAACGCTTTCTCATATACTTCACCTAAAATAAGTTAACCAGATATTTAATTGTCCTCATTTTCAATTTGTTTAGGATAAATTTAATAAGCTGTTAGCAGTATTACCGGACATTCACGAAGTGGCAACCAAGGGAGAAGAGCATCTTTATCAGAAACATTGTAATGGAGGTGCACCAACGCAAACGCTTCTCATGGAGATGCTTCACGCCAAGAGGAAATGAAACGATCAGTTTTACTTGGTAATCTTTGCCATCGAATAAGAAAAAAGCCCGTTAATATATACATACATAATACATCATATGTGTATATATATATATATATATATATATATATATACATATGTGCGTGTATGTATGTATATATGTATGTATGTATATGTGTATCTCGAAAGTCCTGTTAATGCCCCTAATCGTGAGACAGAGTGGACCTCAAAGTACCTATTAAGAGCTAAATGCTGCTAAGGTATCGGACCAAGTAAAGGGGCCCTGGTTCATGAAATACCTGTGCATACAAATCAAGTATAGACGTACATTATTTTACACACACATATACACACGCGCGTACGCGCGCGCATACACACATACACACTCACACAAACATAGAATATATGTATTATAAAGTGTATCTAAATATATAAACACAATGACATATATTTTCTATATTTGATGTTGAAGTTTTAGAGATGTATCCGTGGGGAAAATTACCCCTAATTAATGGGTATAAGCGCAGGGAAACAGTAAGCAAGATGCCTTGAAAACAGTACAAAGGGTGGTTAACAAAAAATATTGGTCGAAGGGCAGGCAACTTTTGTCTAAATAAGTAAAGCTATTTTTCTAATACTTAGAGGCGAATTTATTTTTAAGCATACCACACTGAAGCCTTGCTCTCACTCGAATGAAATATATCGTACTGCTAAAAGAGAATCAAATTCTCTCTCCAGATCAATCGTGCTTCTGCAAGGGATTCAATGGGCATACTTGAATGACAATGAACTTGCATGTGATATACATATATGTTTGTCGCACGGCCACCTGGGCATCCTTAGAATTTCCTATAAAGAAAAAAATATGCATTTTTGTCACACTTGCACTCAGCGGGGCTACTGTATTGTAAATACTAGTTAACATTCCAATTATGTTGTAAAGTACAGATCATGTTAAATATGTAATTACAATATTTTGTGTATAGTTGAATAATGAAATGAATAAATATATTTCTGTTGCTTACTTGAGGAAAATCATTAGCTACTTAATGTCTTCACTAATTTTAGGATCTTATTCATGTATTTTTCTTTATTACTTCTCAAATAGGTGGCGGAAAGGAATAACTACAAATTGCGATATTTTACTATTGTATGTTGTATCATAATAAAGATTCTGTTTAAGAAATAAAAGAATCATTGGAGCAAGGTTTATGTGGTCCTATATTGTCTAGCGATTAATTCTAAATGCATAAGATAATATTAAACGTATCGCAGTTGTTAAATAGAAAAGAATATTTAGTAAGTGTTAAGATAGTGATCGAAAGTAGTAATTTTTTTCACTAATAGATTATTATTAATTTTATTAATTATTACTATTATTATTATTGTTTAGCCAATAGTCAAAGAAATTCTTCAGTGCTGTGAAGGTTGTCTTTTTGACGCCTATGGTATTTGAAGCCATTGGAAATTACATATTGTGTCAGATGCAAAGTTAAACGTGACAACAGAGACAGAAATCTTTTCTTGCATTGGTAAATTGGTAATATTATCCGTTACGATTCCTCTTGTTTTTATTCATGTATCGAACACGTACCTGCTGCAAAAAAGGCTATTTTACTACTTTCACTTTTTCCACCGATCTTTCAATACAATTAACTAGGTGTAAAGTGCTTGTCGATAAGCACGAAAAACTTGATGTCTCATGTTAGATTAAGACTCGAGTGTTAAATCAAATCAAGAGGAACGCAGTAACGATCATTATTACCAATGAAATTAAATATTTTCTTGAGAATAACGCGAATGTACTTATCGCGTGAGCAAAGATTTGTGTCCACATGTCAGATTTGACCTTATACGTCGATATAAAATATGCTAATGTTCCCAAATTTTCAAATCGTCCGGTTTTTTATGTTAAACATGAAATTGAAAGCAGCCTAGACTTATCATTATTCTCATTTTTAATAATGTTTTTTATTTGAAAAGAAAGAAAATTATTTTTATTTAACTCACGACACGAATGACTACCTCTTCTACTATCTGTATTAAGTTTTTATATTTTTACATTTTTAGTAACCACATACCTCAGAATATAGACGCCCAGATAGCAATTTGAATGGAATGAATGAATGTAACATGCATAAATAAATATTTTAATTCGTGTAGTGTGTATAATTACACGTTAAGAAATTACGATGTAATACAACTTATTAAAAAGTATCGTACCTATTGTATGTCCACACGTTATTAGATCTTAGTTAATTATTACTATTGTATTTTCTGCAAATTAGTTCATAATTCTGTCTGTCATTTACCGTGTATTAGTTACTGCTGTTTCACAACTGAAAAATATCGCTTTAAATCATTGCTGTTTGGGTAAGACAAGTTCACGCTACCGTTTATTTATTGTATCGTCTTCTTTCCTCTCAGAGACCTCCTGCTGAACGTGTCGGTCTGATAATTTTGGAACAAGTCGTATTAATCACAAACATATGTTAAAAAGAAAAAAGCTCCTCTAAAAAAGAAAAAAAGGATAGCTCTAAATCAATTATCTCTGTATATACTTTGTATATAGAATAAGGCATATAAAGCGTGACATATTAATCTCCTTTAAACTTTAATTTTAGGAAAAGACGTTTTCTGTAAATATTGCAGGATTTTGAAAGAAATATAATAACGGCGATAATAGTTTTATCAGAGTGCCATTTGCCAGAGTGAATCATAAAGATGATATTTCTTTTTTGCTTCTTAATGAAATATCATTATTTTTCCTAATAAATTTAGATTAAGATTAAGGAAAATTCACGATCCTTTTAACATTAATGTAAGTTTTGCGCTAGTCCAAAAGCTGTATAACTTTGTAGTAACATAAACGTGTAAGCTTGTGAGACATACACGTACATATAAAATAACAAAATAGAGAAGCATTTACGAGCACGTTTCTATTAATACAAAAGTATGAAAATTCAATAGAAGTGCGCCTAAAACTTACTCTCAAATGTTAAAAAGAATTATATTAATGGGAAAAAAATATGATTATTGCCATTCCGCAAAAATGAAATCGATTATTGTAGACGTTATATGTTCTCTTCGGAATCCACAATTTTTATTCCTTAAACGTTTTCTTCTAAAATTGGTACTTTCCTAAAATATTAATACATCACGCTCTAAATGCTTCATTCTGTATATGTCAATCCCGATTAACGACTCGATTTGTTACAACACGTTTATTAACCATTGTAATTAGTGAATACGACAATTACAGCGTTGTGTACATTTTTTATGTTAAATATGTACAGTTACCAATTATGATTGGCAAATAATCTAATTTAATATCTACATGATTCTTTGATCCAATAAATTGTTGGAATAAAGTTTAAAAAGAAAAAACTATTATGCGTTGTTAACACTGCCATTAGCAGTTGGCAATTGTAAATTATGTAGAAAAATTAATTGACTGTAAATATATCTTTATTATTAACAGATAATTGTTCCTTCCTAGAGAGCTAACAGTACTATTTTTTATATATTATATTGATTGAAACCCGTAGTGATATTACTTCCCTTATTTTGGAACTTTAGGATTGATATCAAGTTACGGAATATATTCGGAGGAGAGTCATAAATAATATAAGATCAATCAGTATACTATTTTGTGAAATTTGAAAATAATATTTCTTGCGATTATTTGTTCTCTTATATTAGGATCTACAATTTTACAAAATTTCAAAATTTTTATGCGCTCGAAAAAAGAAAAATAGTATCATAATTTGTAACTCGAATCTTATTCATGTATTATCAAATAATATATATACATATATATATGTACATAGATATATGTATATATATATAATATGTATATATATTATAATATGTTTGCTTTGTATAAATACAAAATTAAGAATGTTGCACAGTGACTAATAAAAATATTGCAATTATGGCAATCAATTCTAATTTTTGACTTATGTTAAAACACATCTTTACGCATCTCTGCATCGAATTATTTTTTGTACATTTTTGTAATGTGTTAACTTGTAACATATAACTTGTTTCGATTTTACAGTAAATAATTTTTGGCATCACTTTAACATGGATTAAGATTATATTATATGATGTATTGAAAGCAAAACATTGAAAGCTTGCTTGCTCACTATACTAACTTTTTCATAAATGTTAACATGTCTATCACTTATAAAACTACTGAAGTGATAGATGTGTAATTCCAATTGTGATTACTCTTAATTTGACCAGGTGCAAATTTAACATTCTTTTCCATACAAAGCATAATGATATATTTCTAATAAATATGCAGCATATTTTTAATTTTATATAAATCATTGTTGAGGTATAAATAATAAGACAAAAGTCTGTCACATACTATATCATTTTATTATCTATAGTAAGTTGTACACGAAATAATTTTTATCCAAGTTTTAATTAAATCGTGCGTAATCATCATGTTGTATGAACAATTAAGTAAAACGTTTTTTATATTTGTTTTAATAAGTTCATAAAAAGATTTAATCTTTAAAAGCAAAAGAATGTAATTCTTAAAATTATAGTCCGCAATTTGCTTCAAATTTTACTTTGAAGAAAATTTTCTGGCATTAAATTTCTATAATAGATTTAATGCGCGTCTGATTTCAAAAACACATTATAAGCCTCTTCTTTCATTAAATTCTTGAGCTCGTCTAAATCGCTTAACTCTATTTTGAATAGCCAACCGTCTTTGTAACAGGATTTATTAATTAATCCGGGTTTACTTTCAACTGCCTCATTTTTCGCTGTGACTCTCCCACTGACCGGACTTGTCAATTCTGAAGCTGCTTTCACTGATTCTAGAGCTCCACATTCCTCTAAAAAAATCATAGTTAATTTCGAAAAACATTTCGAATATATTTCCAGTCTAAATTAATGTCGTAAACTACAACCAAAAGTAAGGATAGGAAAATTAGATAAGCCAAAGCTTAAACTAATAATTAAGTTTGTATCCTATCAATAACTTTGATTTCTATTGTTTAATTTTCTTTTCTCGATTGTACGTCTTAGAGTCTCGTGTTAAAATTAAAAAAAAATAAGGAAAATTGTGTTAAACATTCCAAAGTTATAAAATAATGGATAGTCTTTTTTTCAATGAGACATTTCAGTTTGTTTCTTTAAGATAATCTTTTCAATTTCTGAAATTTTTCCGAAATTTGATCGCGCTAAGTAAAAAAATGTCATATCAGCTACCATTTTTCTTGATTGTCGATCCTATATCGGGAAGTTGTGCGTACACCACATCTCCGAGAGCATCCTGCGCGTAATCCGATATACCGATTGTGCCAATTTTGCCATCTATTGTTATCCATTCGTGCTTATCGGTGTACCATCGTTCTGAAAAATCACGCATTTATCTTACAACTGTGATTCGATTTATTTTAAATGGAATTGCATCATACAAGATTTATACAAATTGTACAATAAAAGCATTTGTACTGAAAAAAATAAAAAAATAACAATATAAGATAGAACATATTAGTTTTTGGATGACTTCGGTCAAAAACTAACTTGATCGAAGTGAATTGAATTAACTTATCAAGTAATAATATCTGAATTATTTTATTAACATGAATAATTATCAATTTTTTTGTTCGAAAAAAATAACTGTTGAAATATATATTGAAAAGAGTGAAATTAAGAACAATAGTTCTATCAGTCGAATAAACTCTCCTGATGATGGACTTGTTAGATCCATTTAATTATATTTTCTTTATGTTACATCTGTAAAAATTTCGATTATTCTTATTAAAATAAACTTATACATACATTCATTCTTTTATTCAAGTATGTCATTTTGACTTTTTGAAATTAATTAACGTTTTTATTAATTAATGTTTAATTGTTTCAATTAAACATAAATTAAATGAGTCTTATGAGACTCAATAATGTCAGGAATTGCTTTTAACGTTAACTTCGGCGATTAATCATAGTTGAAAAAATTGATTAAATTAACATACCTCACGTGTTCCAGTTCGGTTCATCTAACTTTTATGCTAATTTTTAATACAAAGTGAATATATTAGGTGTAGTAAAAAGAAATTATTTTTCCAATAGATGGCTTTAGTAATCTGTATCACGCGTAGACGAGATACAGATTACTAAAGCCATCGATTGGAAAAATAATGGATTTCTTTTTACTACACCTAATATTAGAAAATAACATTATGTAAAAATTAATACAAAAATGTAACATCTGACATAATTTGGAAGCAAATTATGGAAATATATTTCTTCAACAACATTAGCATTTATAATGTGATAAATTTAAATATGTAAATTTTAAATATATTAAATTAACGCGCATATCCATCTTTTATCTATTTACCTTAGAATTTATGTTTTAAAACTACATTTTTGTTACTTATTCACTTATTCATAAATTGTGTTATTTTAACAGTAAAAAAATGCTAATTGTCAATTTAACACAACACATTTAATAAGGATTGATTTTAACATAAGTACAAAATGTTTTTTACTCGTGTTGAGATTAAGTTAATCGGACTTTGATCGAGTTCGCTTCTATTATTTTAATTACAATAAACTTTATATTATATATAAAATTTCATATATATGTATAAATTTACATATAATATATCACACACACACATACACGACGCGCGCGAGCGCGCGCACACACACACATACACGCGCGCGCGCGCGCGCGCAAATATATATGTATATATTGGGTCATCTAAAAAGTATCCGCGGTACTTTGTCACTAGATATATGACCTCAACACACATCTAGTGACAAAAAACCGCGGATACTTTTTAGATGACCCAATATAAAATTATTTTTACATAATTTATGTAATATCAATTTATACACATACATATCATATACAATTCATTCAGTTATGCGAACGCGCGCGCGCGCGCACGTGTACATGATCTTCACAAATGTTTATTAATACAATTATACTTATAAACAAGACAAGAAGCGAAGAAATGACCGTACTCGGCGGTGAAATCGTTTCTTTGTACACAAATAGTTTTAGCAAACACATACTGACGCTTTTTAAAAAGTCAAGCCAGTGAGTGGCTCATTCTCACTTACCATCTCTCAAGTACTGAGTTGTGGTTATGGATCGCACTATGGCAAGGGCTATCTTCGACTTTGCAGTTGTGTGGAACAAATCGTGCGAAACGGTTTTTATCGCGCACCTACTAATCTGGGCGATCAATCTTGCCATTTTTCCTTCGCCGTCGCGATCGCTGTACAGAACGCGCACGAACTGTCCTAACCTCTTTTTCTTTTTCTTCACTTTATGAAGATAAAGCACGCGCGAATGCAACCGGCAGCGAGAGCAAAACGGAGCCGATTGATATTCTCGGTCGAATAATGAAAGACAAGATTACAATCCAGTCTCAGCACTTTTCTATCATCGGCTCCTCTCTTATCTCATTTCGGAAATTTAATTGAGCTAAATATTCGAACGAGTCAATATGATCAAGCACAGATATAGGGTAACACGTTCGAATCTCGCCAAAAGTATCAAAAACAATTTTTTTTTAAATCTTAGCTCTGCTTTTCTCTACTCGAAATATATAAATGCTGATTGCGTACACAAGGACTATCGCGAGTACAATTCCAACATAAACAGCACGTGACTTTCAGTCTTGAGCAACCGCGAGTTAGTTTTATATATTAGCTTCATATTTCTGTTATCAATCGGAATCGTCAATAACGAATGTCGTGTAAATGTTACTTATTAAATTATAAGAATGATATCAGATTGAGTCGTTGAAAATTAGAAGGAAATAAAAAAGACTAATATATACAGATTGTAAATAACAGGTCAAAAATTTATAATACTATATAATTTGCTCCGCATGATTAAATAATATAAAGACAATTTCGTACAATCTTTTGACTTACAAAAAATAAACACACACAACACTAATCACATGTTGAAACTTTGATAATTCATTTCTTGCATTATAATCTGCAGCTAAACTTTGTATATTAGACAGATGTCTACATAGATATCTACATTATTCTAGATGTATATTAAAAAAAAAAAGAGAGATCAAATTGACTGCATCTTGCATAATTACATTCAAACGATATTAAATAGCTTTCATTACATAATAATGATCAAAAATATTACCATGTTATTGTTATATAGTTCTTTTTCATTATTTACATGCATTATCATTTATAAAAGGTTTCTGGATATTCTCAAAAATAAAATTAATTCTTGCGTAATTTTTTTATTTTGGGACATAATTTCGCTCATTTGCCACAACACAAAAAAAATTTTCCAGAAAATAAATTTGAATGTCTAAAATCATTAAAATCAATAAATGTTAATTTTAAAATGTAATTTTGATGTAATAATTACAGAGGAATAAAATTATATACAGAGGAATAAATTATATACAGAGGAATAAAGTATCTTTTTAAATTTTCTTTATGTTTTCGTTCTTTTTCTACGAAGAATTGAAAAAAAAAAAATTTTTTTTATCGTTATGTGAATAAATGAACGCTTTAATCTTTCATAGTTATAAAGTAACAAAAATATTTGTTTTGATTTGACATGTGCCTGAAAAACTTAAAATTTTTTCATTAAATTATAATGAAATAAGTTTACAGGGTAATGAAGAGCCAACCGCAGCACTTGATGCGTGAACTTATTTTATATATTATAAAGAAATTACATGAATTTGATATTCCCTATTCTATTAAAATTGAAGTTTTTACATGTTCCGGCTACCTGTTTGAACCATCATCAGAAATACAATAAATCAAATTACAATTGAAATTCGTCTCACGTTCACATGTGAACAGCTATAATTATTCTGAAACAGCTTATCAAAAAATATTATATTCTGAGAAGACGAATTTCAACTGTAATTTGATTTATTGTATTTCTGATGATGGCTCAAACAGATAGCTGTAAACTTATTTCATTATAATTGTTATTAATTAGAGCCTTTCATTTTTGCATTAATAATTTTTCATTAAATATTTTCCTGGATAATGAGTAAGAAAAGTAGGTGCACAAATTATACCACAGACGAAATCTTCAAAGTGTTTAAGAAAAATATTAAATACATTTGAAAAATTAATTAACAGAAATATGTAAGAAATATATAATAAAAACAAAAGGGTTTTTTTTCAATCTGTGACAAAACTTTTATTATGCTATAGTTTAAAAAAAAAAGCTCTAATTATTGTAGATATATTGCCAAAAAAAATTACGCAAGAATATTTCATTTTTAAGATTGTTCACTTACTATTACCACTTGAGATTGTAACATCAAAAATGAGATAATAAAAGTTCTCGCAAAATCAAGTAAAACAGCTTGATTTACATACATAATATGTAGTTTGATATAATTTCTTTTGTTACAATTATAAGTATTCATATAAAAGATTTGAAGTATTTATTAATAAGTAAAAATTCATTATAAATTGTAAATATGTAGAATTAGATGAAATATGTTCTATAGAATTTTATAAAATTATTAAATTTTAGAAAATTCTTACTCAAGATTATTGTTATATGGACATTTTAAGCTCAATCTTACAAGATGTAGACAATATTTTTCGAAGCACGTGAGTTTAAGAGGACAGTAATAGCACGCTTTGAGAACATTTCGTAACACATGTTATCAAAATTCTACAGTATCAGTGACCTCACTGAATATCAGTGACCTCAGATATTGATGTCATAAGATTTGTAGTTATAATACATAAAAAATCGTTTGCAATGAAGAAAATATTCACGTATCATATCTTTTATATATATGAATGCATTTCCTTCTATTTTTTATAAAAAATGGAAGGAAATACAGGGGTATTTGAGTACAATATCTTTGAAGTAAGTAATAAACAGTTGAATAATATTTTGAAATAAATAATTATTTCAGAAATATTTGCTGTGATTCATATGTAAATAAAAAGATTTATATCTGAAGATACGGTAGTGTTCCGATTCCTATATTACATCAAATTTATGTCAAATTGAAATCTAATTTAGTATATTAATATTATATTAATATATTAATAATATATTATTATAATAATATATTAATATAATAATATAATAATACAGTATATTAATATAGTTTATTAATATTAGTTTAGCAATTTGACAAATTTGAAATAAAATTAATGCTAAAATATTCGAATACGTAATACTGTCCAGATTTGTCAGAAAATTTAATTATAAATCTAATAGTTAATATTTAATAATCTGATATATCGTATGTCGGAATTGTTAAATGATCAAGTCATAATTGTTACGTTATAATCCGATAACGGAAGAGCGTCCAGTTATATTGTGGATTGAGACTGGTATAGGTTTACTGAGACACCATTCATACCACACTTTCTTAGAACCACATCTGCGCCAGAAATGAACCACTATTTCATCTCCTGCCTTTAATTGTACTGGTTCCTGTGTATCGATAAATATTTTTTTTATCTACCACAAAACTTATATTTTGCAAGTATACTTTAAAGAATAAAAGTTATTTCACGTACCTTAAGTGGAAAAAAGATTGGGAACCAACTAAACATATCTGAGCTGTATGTGCTAGGTTCTATGCTTAATGTGATGTTTTCATATAAAACTGCTGTGAAGTATCCTGAAAATCCATGTAATACACAATTCTGTTCTACTTGAAAAGTCTTGATTTCATATCTCGAATTGTCATCAACAGCGTCTAAAAAAATACAAACGTGTAAAGAAATTAAAATAATTAAAATATAAAAAGTTGGATATTTTGTACAAACCTGTATTTGGATGTTTGAATGTAAAAAGTGGTTTCGGGTTTGCTATATCATATTTATTTTGAAGATGTACTACGTATAGAGTTTCAAAATGAGCTAATGGATGTTTGTCCTTATCTCTAAGTTGTCTCACTTCATTGTACAATTTAGAGGATTGCATAGGAGCTATGTATGAAGTGTATGATTGTGGTATATTAATTCCGTCATCTAATAAAAATTTCAAATAAGTAATTAAAGAAAAAAATTAATATTAATGCAAGATTAACATCATTTACGTAATGTGCAATGCAAACCTCTTAAGAACTTAAGAACATTATCTAGACATTCTGGCGACAATTCGTTATCGCCAAAGGATCCGAGTAATTCAGACACAATTATATCAGCTTTTTCCGGAGGATTCCATTCCCTCATATCGCATGATATCACTGTAACTTTTTCTTTCCACATATCTCTTTGAAGGGCCTGTAAACTGTGAACATAGATAATGAAATAATGAACACACGATGTAATTCACGATTATTTAAAATTATAAAATTATTGGACAAAAAGTCTTCTCTACTTCATTTTAAAATAAATAAATAAATAAATAAATAAATAAAGATAAGGATATAAAATTGTTTTTTTATTAAACAAAATATCGATTCTTTCATTTTAACTATTTTTAGATAGCTTTATTACTTTTTTCTTATCAAATATCAATTATATTACATTTAATAAAGATTTATTTAAAAATATATTTTAAAAAGCAAAAAGATTTTTTATCCAATCCAATATAATTGTTGTTTTAAAATGGTCTCACGTTATTATGGCATTAGGATTCTTCTCCACTGCATATACCTTTACTTCCCGATATGCCATTTTCGCGGCATTCAGAGATGCGGTTACAAGCGGTCCTCTTCCAGCACCAACTACCATAATGATTCTAAAAATTTATAATCTTATTATACATTTTTCTATGGATATTATCTTTATTAATTAATATGATTTGACTTACATCGTTCTTTCCTCTTGCATTTTGTATACTATTGCGTTTATAGCTTCGTATATAGCACTTTGATATTCTCGATATTTTACGGGATCCTTCTCAAATATTTCATAAGTTTGTGATTCGAGATTATCCATTAGAGGCTGTAATGGACATTGCAGATAGTCTTCATATCCTCGAGCAAATTTTTCCACTGTACCATCATTTTGACATCCCTTAAAAAGTTACATTATTTTGTACAAAATTATATTCTACATTATATTCTACAAAATTAAATATTTATCTTTAGAAAACTTCTTTAGTTTTACCTTCCATAGATAATCAAGATAGTTATGATAATAACTAACACTTTGATAACGTGATGCGCCTGTTAAAATAAATTGTACTTCTTGCATAGCAAATCTTTTCACTAATGCTTGATGTGCTTTACTTAGTACTGGATATCCCTTTTTATTAGTTAGAAATAATGTTGTTGGCAAAATTAAACATCTCACTGGTTCTCCGAGCCACCTATCAATCTTTTAAATTTAAATTGGTTTATACATATCGCATTCATATTGTACAATTTTAATTTGCAAATTTAATTTATAAGCTACCTCTTCTTCGTCAGGCAAGTCATGACTGACAATTAATGAAACTCCTAATTTTTTATTATAATCACATATTACTCTAAAAGAATTCCACCATTCCCATGGATTCTCGTCTTCCGGATAATCTTCTGTTCTATAAGAATAGGTTTGTCTAATTGGATTCTCCATAGGAACTTGTATCCATACCTATAATAATTAATGTGTCTTCATAATTTAAAAAACTGTATTAATTTATCTAATTCTACAGTTTATAAATTCTATATCGGTAAATATATTTCCTTGTTGTTCAACATAAATGACATTATCCTCATTTCAAAATATTTATTTCTAAAAGTATATTGAGTACTAATCACACATATTTTCTAATTAAAAAATTAAAACTATAAATTATAATTTATTGTGTATGCATATATGTATAGATGTGCTACCTGGAAAGTACAATTGTGGTTTGATATTTTATCAGAAATGATTCTTGCAAGATTCACATTTTTATTTATCCCATATTTTAATTTTAAAGTCACTCCCGACAAACCAAAATGGCTAGCTAAACTTAATTCCTGATTCAAAGTCTCTTCGCTATTTTTTCTAATAATTGGATTGGTCGAGTCAACATTGATAAGTGACGAAAACTTCGCAATTATTCTATTATTCCAATCTGCAATGTAATATTATTGATTTTATTTAAATTTGATTTTATTAATTCATTTTTATTAAAAGTATTGATATAATTTAGTCATCAGCATTAGATACAACTTTTGGTCAGATTTTTATGTCAGATAATGTGTGTGTCCATTATCCCTTACTTGCCATTCATATCTTGAAAATTAACTAACAATAAAATCTGTGATACTTTATCTCAGAGAAGCGGTTATAACAAAAAAAAAAATTTCAACAGCAAAAGATACAATTCTATCATATGATAAGTATATTTTTTATTGCTACACTTTCTGATATACACAATGCAATAAGTAAAACATACGTTTGAAATATACATTTGTTTCATTTCAACATATTGCATCGGTTCAGAGTGTAGCAATAAAAAACAGACCTGATATCATCATTCCTGGAATAAGAGTACAAGGATAGAGAACATCGACATAAAAATGTAGCTATTTATGGTCTAATGCTGATCACTGATATAATTAATAAATAAGTATATATATATATATATATATATATATATATATATATATATATATATATATATATAAGTACATATATTATAAATATATATATTTAATTTGTACCTGAACTGTTTAAAATTAAATCAGGCCTAGTGATTGGTCCTGGACGATTTTTGGCAGGTCCAGAAATAAATTCTCTTTTAAATAAAGGATGGACCAAGGAGACACAAATAAATTCATACCTGAAATCATGAACAAAAATAATAACGTACATATGCAAATTACAATAAATAAAGACAAGTAAAAAGCATGATATTTAAATATGTAGAACATGTAATAACAATTTACCTTGATTCAGATGCATAAATTAAACAATCATTTAAATTTACAGCACAGCACAAATCCAACCCACAGGAAAGCCGCTGATTTGTCATTGCAATATATATACTAAATAATGTACTTTTTTTCTGAAATATTTCCGGATGATTAATGTGATAAATGTGACTTTAATTCCTTTTATATATCATATTAAATGACCTATACATATAAAAAGAAAAACATAGTAACATAAAAACTTTGCTTCATAATTTAAACAATCTGAATTAAGTAATAACCAATAAGTAATCAGAAATGTTGGCTTAACAATATTTTTGCTTTGTACGTACCGGCGATTTGATCAATACTAAATGGAGGATAAACAATAAATAAAATTACACGTGCACAACACGCGTAAAAGGTTATGTATCAGATCAGAGAATACAACCACAGACTATATAGACTAGAACTATATAGATAGATAATCTATAGACTTTTTGCCCGGCCGGGATTTAGCTGTTACTTTATTTTGAAGCGCCTCTATGTCTACAAAATGTGGATATTGAACTATGTAGCCAATGTCCATGATCCGGTCGGTAATGTTCACAATTGTTTGTAACCAAATGTTACGTAAAAAATGATCCTATCTAAAATTACATTTTAAAAGCAAGTTATATTATCATATGATATCGTTTAAATAAGTGATATGAATTTGGATGTACTATATCGCTTTTGTTTTGCCAATCTCTATTCAAAGTAATTAATGAATTGATTTTTTGTATTATAATAAAAAGCATACATTGAAAATCTTAGGCTCGATTTCGATAAATTTTAGTTTATTCGCTTTCGCATCTCGTCCACTCTTTCTTTTGTTCGTTAGATAAATTACCACATAGTTTTTATACAAAGGTGAAACAACCAGTCCTAAATATTTTAAATTCAAATAAAATTATAACAATAGAAAAAGCCTATTTTATAAATTTATAAATTTTCGTTCAAATATTTTTACGAATTTAATGTCTCTTGTTGTACCTGATTGCATCTGATGTTCACATAATTATAAATCTGCATTTTCCTTTATAATTTATTTATATTTTTCGTTATATCTATGAATTTCGATCAGTTAAGCCGGTTCTACATTAGTTGCAAATTGATCGCAAATTTATTACGATAGCCAATATGAAGCGTTGATTTCAAAATGCAAGCTTCAGATTAACAAACTGTTGCAACAAACTTACGATCGGCTTGCAACTAATATAGAATCGACTTAACTGATCGAAATTCGTGAATATAGCGAAAAATACAACCAAACAATTGTGGACATTACCGACCGGATTTACTTCCGAGCAAGCGAGACGTTGATTGGCTATCACATCAACTTCCGCCGCGCGACAAGCGTTGTCGCGTTTTATGTGCAAGAGCCATATGAATACTGGCCTAAATGTCGATATTAAATTCTGATTAGAGGGTCTCTATGGAAAACCTGGCAACCCTGGGCTGCGTTCCAAAATTCTATTTCTTTGTCAATTTAGTATTATTTTATCCTTGTTGGTCACTAAATGTTAAATAAAGATAAAGGATACTCGGAGTTGACAGAATTAAGTTTTGGAACGCATCCCTGGTACTGACTTTATTTTGTGATCACGTGCTTTATACATCGATTTTTCATTATTACGGATCGACAATAAAACACATCAATAAAACAAATGTAAAGAATAAAGATCATTCATCCTGAAACGTCCTAGAAGATCTCCTAAGAGATTTGTTTTAGTGATGATGATAATGTCAATAATGATACGATTTTAAAAAATCGGTTAAATGCTTAATATAACGCTTTCTCCTCTTTTTCTATTATTATGTAAATTTGTATTTTACTTCGTAGAATTGATTCTGAAAAGAAAAATCGTTCAAGTGTCGCTTTTGTTTCTTTATAATTTAAAAGTTTTTTTAGTTAAGTTAAAAAACTTTATAAAAATAATTTTTTAAATGATAATTCTCTGCTCACTCTCTACATATTCTTTGCTTTAATTAAAAACAAATTATTTTTTTATATAATTTAAATTATAATAGTTTTGTGTTTCAAAATTTATATTTACTTTTCTTATTCTTTTTATGTAAACATCAAAAAACTTCGAAATATAAAAACCGGTTGTTTTCTAACGATTTTTCTTCTATTAAATATATTTTATACATGAAAATGCAAAAATTTATAAAATTACAGGAAAATCGGGGGAGAGCATTATATTAAGTATTTGTCAAAAATTATATAAAATTATTGTTTGTCTCAAATGTAATCTACATACTCAAATGATAGACATACTCCTACGAGAAACTTATAATTGTTTGTTGAATAATATTTTGGATAAATTATATAGTTGTTTATGAACTAAATGGTAATAATTGCTTTTCTCTCAGGAAACAAGTCGATATGAATGTTGTTCTATCTGTATTATTCATGAAAGAAAAATATAAAACGATGTTTATATTGACTGCATTTCCTGAAAGAAAGCAGTCTATATCGATTATAATATAGATAAAATAAAATAAATTATACAGATAAAATTCTTTACAGCTCCAGTGATGAGATATTAGCTTTTATTACTAAAATCAAAGTAATTTCAATACTACCAGATCTACAACTTCAATGTTGATGACGCTCCAATTAGATAAGAAAAATGTTTTTAAAATTATTAATGCGTTCTGTAACTCCAGAAAGATCTGATAGATTTTGGATGTTTTATCGTCGTTTATATTCTAATGATAGTGGCATTATAAATTATCCAGTACTTGGGATATCATTATTGCACATAAAACAAGTACTGAAGCAAAAGAATATTAATACCATTGATGGACATGCATGTCTAGTCACTGAGTGTCCTATATGTGATTATGAAAAATCTAAAAAGGCAAATATTTATATTAATAAAACAACAGGTAAAAAAAATATATAAACAAAATATATAGAACATATTTAATAGAAGATATGCAAAGAGATTGATAAAATAATTATATCTTATACAAATATATACTTGTTTATTACAGGATATTTTTTATGTGATAAATGCCATTTTAAAGGAGAATGGAATATATTGGAGAGATTTTTATTAACAAAATCAACCAAGGCAAATAATATGCAAAAAGAATTGGAAACTTTGAAAAATGCTACAAAAGTTCAAGAAGATTATGCTACAAAATGGAATAAAATAGTGAAGTCTAATCAGAAAATTGCAGATTTATCGTCAGAGTTATATGAAGAAGTTCTGAATATATTCTCTCTTCCAGTAAGTTAATTAACATAGATTCAATGTTTGTACACACGCATGCACACACATATATATTATATATATATATATATATATCCAAATACTATACATTAATGAAAATTATTACAGAGAATTTCACAAGAGGACATTTTACAATTAAATGGTATATATGCAGCTGTACCAGCATTATTATATTTTCCATTAATTGCTTTCGGTACTGTTGTGGGTTATAAAACTCTTTCTTGTAAATCGGAATTAGAACAAATCGTACCTATTTCCAATGTTAATGGATTTATTCTTTATAAGCAAAAAGGTAGTAAAAATGACGCGACTGCAGTGGTTGTGCCAACAATACTCGATTTATTAGCGTTAGCATCTCGAAAGGCAGCAAACGTGATCATCTGCTTGCCGTACAATTTACAACACTTGCCACAGCAGTTGTTGCCAAATTTTGAAAATTTTAAAAAATTAATTTTATGGTTTGGAAATGACGAACCTAGCTGGTATACAACCAGACAATTCGCTAAGAAATTAAGTGAGAAGAGATGTTACTTTGTGAGACCAATTGACACGCAACCTAGACCAAAATTAGCTGCTGACAGAGACTATGACCTTAAACATATTTTAGCAAATGCACAACCAATCTGGCATAAAAGTATTACTATTTTTGATGACCTCAGACAAGATGTATTATGTGATTTGCAAAATATAGATAGAGTTCAAGGTGTAAAATGGAAAAGATATCCTGCCTTAAATCGAATTTTAAAAGGACACAGAAGAGGAGAGTTTACAATACTAACTGGTCCAACTGGTAAGACAGATCAGTTAACTACTAAAGAGATAACTAAATCATTTGCATCAGAGGATGTTGCTTATAAAATTACATTTTTTACATATATCAATGGATTTTTAGGCAGTGGCAAAACTACATTTATGAGCGAATATTCACTAGATTTAGCAATGCAAGGTGTCAATACATTATGGGGTAGTTTTGAAATCAGAAATGTTCGGTTAGTTAGAACTATGTTGCAGCAAATGGCAGAAGTACCTTTGGAAGACAACTTGGATAAATTCAATACATATGCAGATGCTTTTAACAAATTACCAATTTACTTTATGACTTTCCACGGTCAGCAGAATATCAAAGTTGTTATGGATGTATGATATTTTCTATAAGACATTATCTATAAGTGAAAAATTTAGTGTTGTATATAACTTTTCGCTTTTTTATTTCAGGCAGTTATGCATGCAACGTATGTACATGACATAGCTCATGTGATAATTGACAATGTGCAATTTATGATGGGCATGTCGGAAGAAGTGACCGATAGGTGAGAATGTGTTTTATCTCTCCTTGAAAAATTAATTTTTTTAATACAGCGTTGTATCGTAGATTTTGGAAACAAGACAAGATCATAGCACAGTTCAGAAATTTTGCTACAAAATATAATTGTCATGTTACTTTGGTTATACATCCAAGAAAAGAACGAGATGAAGAATTGACAACTTTGTCTATTTTTGGCAGTGCCAAAGCAAGTCAAGAAGCCGATAATATATTGATTATACAAGATAAAAGACTTACTAGCATAAAAGGAAAGAAATATTTACAGGTATGTATTACACATCTGCAATTGTTGAATAATATAATATTTTTCAATCTTCAACGAATGAATTATTTTATCTTGTCTGTATCCAGGTTGCAAAGAATAGATACAGCGGAGATTTAGGTATAATGCTTCTAGAATTTGACAAAGCCAAACTTAGTTATGCATACAAGAAAAAGATACAATCAAAAGAAGTAACTAAAACAAAAGAAGTAAAAGTAAAAGAAGATATTTCTTCGGTAAATAGTTAAATTAAATTATAAGAAAAATATGATTAAAGTACAGGAAAATTTTGCCAGTCGATGTATATTTTATAATAGTAAAGTACATATTTGTCTAAATTCTGTGATACATTTTTTGTACAAAACTTGGAGGGGGCAGGAAGAGGAAAAAGTCAAGGAAAAAAGAGAAGAGGAAAGCAGAGGATTCATATATACAACATAGTTTATATAAATAAACATATATTTAAAAAATTGAATAAAAAATATTATAAGATTGATTGTCACAGCACTGGCTGTGTTCTGTTATTTACTGTGAATACTGAAAATTTATAGTTCACATTACGTTATAAATTTTCAGTATACGTTTGCACACTGCAGTAAACATTTAACGAAATGCAGCCACTATGTGATGAACATTGCGTATAATTTCCTGTTTTATCGATTGCGCACACCTACGTACGAAAATAGGATGAGAATGATGAGATAGAAAGATCATGTTAGAGGAGTTGTCTCTTCACATAATCTCCACATTCGTCTATCTAAATTTTCTAATAGGCGAACACGAAAAGACACGTGTGTGATTAAAATGTACCGATTTTATGTCTGTATCACGATGATCCTTCGAGGATATTTAATTATTTATTCTCTCATTGGTTTTGCGTGGTTGGTTACGTGCGACACAATCTTAAAAGAACCGACCGTGTTGATTAGTGTTCTTGTTAGAAATAAGGCACACACGCTGCCGTACTTTCTGAGTTTGTTAGAGAACCAAGATTATCCAAAGAAGCGAATAAGTTTTTGGTGAGTGACTAGACATAACCTCACTCTTTCATTCGGTAACGATAAATATCGTAAAACTAAGAAGCACTTATAAATTCATCAATATAACAGTTTTTGGATATTGAGGTACTTATAATTAAAAAATTGATCAGCGTTTTCCATTGAAATGTTAAAATAATGCAAGAATTCACTTTCATTATTTATTGAAAATTGTCTTATATTATGATTATATGTAATCATCAACTAAAACTAAATCTCAAGTATGGACGAATACGAGAAAATTAGAAATACTTCGAAATAATCGCTTCCATTGATTGTTGTCACATTTTTATTCGTTCTATCACGATTTCAAATTTATTTATATTATAAATTTGAAGTTATCCGCCAATCGATGCGCGGCGCATGCGGAAACATGTCGATTCGCAAACGCGCGAATATGTAATACCGGATGTGGACGTCTGTGCTGCGCTAATTTTAGAAGACTTCATCACGCTGTAGATTTTCGGAGATTTATCTATTTTTATTTGTATTATTATATTTGTTAATATTCATTTAGAACAATATAGTTTAACTTTTATCTTGATTTAAGATAACTTTTTACAAATATTTCTACGAAAAATATCACAGTGCAATCTCTTCAAGAAAGATGCGAAGATTTTATGTTAATCATTTCAGGATACGCAGCGACAACAATGTTGACAATTCGATCGAGATATTGAACAAATGGATTAATTCGAGGAGCAAGATGTATCATTCGATGAATGTACATTTGAATGCATCGTCGACAGGTTTCGAGGATGAGAGATCGATTGCTGATTGGTCGCCTCGCAGATTTGCACATATAATAGATTTACGTGAACAAGCGCTTGATTATGCAAAAGAAATATGGGCAGATTTTATTTTGGTGAGCTAGTCTTATTTTGTTATCTTGCAGTTACTTTGATTAATAAAAACTTCAATTAATTTAATTTTGGTTATTAATTCAACTGGCAAATTTGAAGTAAAATTTTTAATTATAATTTATTGTATCTGTTAAATTAAATTATAATAAAAAATATTACTTCGAGTAACTGACAATTGAATTAATAGTGTATATTATATGTATATAATATTATACCATGGATGGTATAATAAAAAAGTTTATAATTATATTAAGGATGTAAGACAATATTTGCTAGTGAATGATTTCAGATAAGTTTCAAGAATACTAATAATAAAAAAAAATTATAGTAGCAATATAATAAAAAAAAATTATAGTAGCATTATAGAGAATCGCGTCACTTTTTCGTTTGTCTGATGCATGTACGGATATTTACAGACTATATGAAAAAAAAGAACAAAATGAAAGAAAAGAAAACTTCTTATGTGTGCAGATGCTGGATGCTGACGTTTTTTTGATCAATCCAAGCACTATTCGTAATTTGATACATAAGGAATATACTGTTGTTGCGCCTTTATTAAGATCGGATGGCATGTATAGTAATTTTTGGGCTGGAATGACAACGGAACATTATTATTTGCGAACAGAGCTCTACGAGCCGATCCTATTTCGCGAGAAAATTGATTGCCATAATGTGCCCATGATCCATAGCGTAGTACTCATAGATCTCAGAAGACGCTACTCTGATTATCTTACCTATAAGGCCGAAAAATTGACTGATTATGATGGACCAGTGGACGATATCATAACTTTTGCCATAGGAGCAAATAAATCAGGTAAATATTAAAAGTTATCATCTATATATATTAAAGTTGTCATGTGTTTAAAAGTTAAAATATGAATTATAAATAATAATACAAGATTTGCACCAATTAAGTGCTGATTCTTTAAAATTATTAGCCTATTTTGTTCTTACTATTTTGATTTAACTTTTAATTTTATAAAGAATTAGATTTGATTTCGATTATTAAAAATTTTTACGTACAACATATATGTAGACTGTGTTTCAAAATTCATTACCAGCGCTGAAAATCTACAGTTTACATTACGTACTATACATTTTCAGCATTGGCAGTGAATTTTGGAATACAGCCAATGTTTATGTTATAGATGTGTCATTGTTCGTGTGTAACGATGACATTTATGGTTTCATTATGGTACCTTTGGAGAATGATGAGACTATCGCAGAAGATATGCAACGGTTGATTAATACCAAAGTGGAAATGTTAGGTAAGCTTGCTTCTGTAAGAAAAGAAGCATAATATAAATGAATAAAATAAATAAATAATTGTAAATGAATAAGAATAAATTTATGTGATATAATATTTAATGCGATAATATTCAAATTTAGGAATATTACAATATAATATTATTATACAATATAATATTATCCTGTTGACAGAGTTGATTGATATAAATTACGTTTTGTAGCATTTAGCGATTATTTGCCATTGTCGGATGATTTAAAAGAATTCGTGATATATCCGGAGAAAGACACTCTGGGTGTGGATAACATTTACATGATAAATTTATTAAGAAGACCAGAAAGACGTAGAAGGATGCATAGACTTTTCGAAGAACTCGGTATTCGGGCGGAAATTATAGATGCAGTGGATGGTAGGTAAGTTATACATTAGACAAGATGAAAAGAAATATATCTTTTATAAATGCAAAAATTCGATATATATTAATATTTCGGGCAAATATGTGCATAATTTAACTCCAATATTCTGTCTATTTTTAGATATAATCATTTTAAGAAAAATAATTCTCTGGTTATTAATCTGGTTATTAAATATTTTTAAATTGTACCTCATTTTTCTACTTTTAAATAAGTTTTTAAAAATATAAAAATATGAGGGAATGTATTGACAAGAAACATCACGAAAATATCTGCGATTTTGAAAACTTTAATATATCTAGACCAAAATAATGGAGACATATTTTTTGTACATACCCGTTTTTACTTTTAAGTATTTTTCAAGGGATGTTTTATTCCCTAAAAATGAAAGCGAGCACGTATAAAATCATGTCCTTTATTTTCATCCAGACAAGTTAAAGGCTTATCAAAATCAGACTTCAGGAATGTTTCTTGTGATTCCTTGAGATTCTTTTATTAGAAACTATGAAATAAATTAAGGACAACTTTGCGACAATATATTCTTTCTTTTTCATATTTATGTATTTAAATATCTTTTTTCTCTATCGAAAAATTTCAAATAAGAATGAAATGCAGATTCAATATTCAATTAATAAAAAATTTCATGAGATAAAATTGGTCATAAATAAAATATACTTACTTAGAATATTTATGTTTAGAATAAATTTGATTAAAATAGTATTATAATATATATAAAAATAAATTAATATGTAAAATTAATATGCAGATTATAGGAACAGATGTTATCTTCAAGTCATATCTTTTTAAAAAAAGCTAAAAAAAAGGCGCCAACTATGCGTGCTCTTCTCAAAAAAACATTACATAAATTATCATACGCGTTTATATATGTGCTCCTTAAAGAAAAAAATGACTTTTTAAACAAAAATACGTGAAAATAAGAGTATCTAATTGAAATAAAAAAATTTTTGTATAAAAAAACTGGCGCCGCTAGCAAACTTGGTTTGGTCTAGACACTTCCTTGACAGCGAATAGTTATTTTAATAAAGTGAAAAATAACTGAAAAAGGCCAACTCAGTTTGTGTGTGCGCGCATGTGTGTATGTATAAAAAGTTATACATTATTATAATAAAGTCCACAGTTATAAATATTAACACTAATTACATAATAATTATTACTAATAATTATTATTAACATATTATTATGTTATTTATTATTATTTATCATAACATATAGATGACTATACTTTTATAAATTTTTATAAAATTAATAATATAAGTGATAATGAAGAAGTGATAATGAATTAAACAAAAAAATAAATTACCATCTTGATTAAATAAAGTAGGCACAGCATTATGTTTTAATTTTAATGTGCTATCCGCTTGAAGTCGTTCCCACATTTCAGGCTCAAAATGAATCTATAAATAATAAATTTATTAATAATAGATTAATTCTTTTTTATGTATTCTCATTATATCACATTGTATTAATATATATATATATATATACACATATATGTATTAATACATATATACACACGGAAAAAAAATTAATTGGGTGGTATAGCAAATCTATGATTTACTACACGAATTCAACATCGACAGCTAAGAAGATTTGATGGTTTAATAAATCGCTAATGTTATTCAGCTGTCAACTTTGCTATTTTAACATAGAAAATTGACTATCTGTATATGACAACTGCAGATTTGCTGAATCAGTGAAGTTTTCAGCTGTGTTTTTTTCCGTGTATATATGTATATACATATATTCAGTAAATAAAATGACGTTAAATAATGTCCCTAAAGTCAATAAGACATCATTGAAACGTCCTTGTTTGCTGGATATATATAAGAATATGAATTTTTAGAATACCACCTGACATAATACGGAATATTTTGTAGGTGTCCAGTTTTTGCATATTTTTTAGGTATATTTGCAACCCAAATTGCACATCTTTCTTTATTTTTTATAGGAATAGAACATATTTTATAACCTTCCTTCGAGGAATTTTTACAACCTTCTGCATCACAGTTAGGCATTTTATCTATAAATTAGCTTTAAAATAATATACTTTTACATTTATATATTTTTGTGTACGTAAGTTTGAAGTTATAGACTATATGCCTATACATAAAAATAGTATTAAAATAATACAAATATTTTGTTTAAAATAATTACTATAAAGAAAAATGATTTAATGTTACATCAATATTTATTGAATTCATCACCATGTACATACATACCATCTATCATTTTGTATATTCTGTTTTGTATACACTACTTTTTCCTTATATATGGTGGAACCAATAAAAAATCATTACTCGGTGTCTTAATTCTTACTAGAGAATTTCTATTCTTCCATACAGCGCTTTTCCGACACCGTATTTCGAACCCATTTTTTTCGGCCGCTTGAGTTTGGTCTTTCTTTTTACTCCGTGAAGTACCTATGGAAGATACATGTACATAAAGATCTAACCGCATTTTGTAAGCAACGCAAATAACTTTCCGCTCAAACATGCGTGAATTTTAATTTTAACTGTAATCTTTCAAAAACCGATAATTGTCTTTAACATTGATAATGACCTGTGGGAGATAGAAACGATTGTTATTTGTACATTCGAAATATTATCATATAATGTATTATTTTGTCTTGTAACCTTAATAGTTTTAATTTATTGGATATAAAAATTTTTGATTTGCCTTAACGAGTTTATAGCGCGGTCTCGCCGATTGATCTTTCTGTTTCCGTTCTTTTTCGAACACTATTGATCCTTCGGCCAGTGGTAAAATGAGTGAGCTTTGACCATCCGCAGAAGGCGTCATGCATTCGTCTCGTGGCGATCTAAAAAAGCGCGTTTTATCCATTTTTTAAATTTATATTCATATGTAAAATTTATTTTCAAAATTTTAAACATATAAACTCTTCATAAAAGAGATATTTAATGTATATAATAAAAAAATTCTAATGTCATTTTGTTTCAGGGATTAATATTTTTAAAAATATTTGAAAAAATGATTTAATGCTTCCTAGTCAACTAGAAACAACATTAACGTATATACTTTCAAAATAATCAAATAAGATAATTAAGATGCAAGAGAATTCATAATTTCATAGTCATATTGTAATTTTGCAAATAAGTACATAACACAAAATTATTTATTTAATTTCATGCAAAATTTAATTTGATAAAATTTTAGTATTTTTATTCGTAATGGTAACGATAAAATTTAGTTGATATAATCAGTTTTAGAAATTATTTGTTATTAGAGTAGAATTTATTTTGTTGCTAAAATAGAAAAAATTTGCTGTGTGTCTTTGTCTTTAGAACTAAAATTAATTTGCTGTTAAAGCAAAATTTACTATTGGAACAAAATTATTACTGCTAGCTTATTCAAATCCATTATGATAGTAAAAGAAATTTGTTATTGTAATTGATTTGTTATTATAGCAAAATTTGATTTGTTAGGATGCGCCTTCTATTATACGAAATGACTGTCATCTCTTTTCTAGAGTCTTCTGTTATTATAACATCGTTGCGTTCATCGTTGCGTGTTGTTGCGAGTGATCTCTCAATATTTTATTTTCATTTTTCCTATTATTCACTTTTATATACTTTTATTACTTTATTCATATGATATACTTTTGTTACTTTATTCAACGTCAATGTGTATTCATATTGATATGAAATCTGCTGGACAGTTGGAGAATGCCCGAAGAAATACATCTTTTTAATACATCTCTCGATCATGTTTATTGCCTGATCGAGAGATGTATTAAAAAGATGTATTTATTTTGAAATAATTTCTTCAGGCATTCTCCAATTATCTAACAGATTTCGTATAGCAAATTATTGCTAAAATATTCTTTCAGTTATTTCGTTCATACAATCAATATGTCATTAATTTAGTAAACATATCTTGTTACAATAGCAAATTTGATTTGTTCGTGTAGTTCAAATAAATTGTTTATAGAACAAAATCATCTTGCTACAGTTCTTCAAATGTGCTTTGCTTTTGCAACAAATTTTATTGATAATATAACAAAAAAAATTAATTGATTAAACAACAATTCATTTATTCTTACAGCAAAATAATTTGTAGTTTTAGCTAAATTATATCCAGCAAATAAGTCACAATCAGTACTTTTAACACATCTCTTTGCTGTTCACATAGTAACTGATAGATTTTGTTATAGTAGCATAAAATCTGCTATGCCAGCAGATTATTTTTCTCCGTATGTAATAAACTAATTTACCTTAATCTCGTCCATTTGGGCGGCGTAAATAATAGGATTTACCAAAGTTTTTAGGATAATGAGACCATTATTTATAACGTGGATAAAAAATATCACACGCGCCGACACCCTATTTAATTGCAATATGCAGTCGTCACAAACCAGCACAAACGTTATTACTGCTGGCATCCATCCGACTACGAAACTTCCTAGAAGTTACATAGAATATAAATTTTTAAAATACAATAATTATATACATATTGTATTTTATATTAAAAGTCTTACCGAGTATGTATAACGTTGTGTGGACAGCTCTAAAGTTTCGTGTCATTTGTTTAATGTTGGAATTCTTGCGTAATGTTGTTCTTATTTGAGCGGGAGATCCCGTTTCGTAAAAGCGGAGTCTTATTGTTTGGTGTCTCTTGACTATGTAGAGGATATGAATATAAATATACACCATTAAAACGAAGGGCCAAAAAACCAGGTTACTGAATATAATGCGGAATTTTTGGTGACGTAGAAACCTGAAAGTTAGGACATTTTCAGTCAAAAATAAATTAATAATTAGTAATTAGACAATTGTAATTATTTAATTGATACAATTACACTTACATGTTGTTTCGGCATCCTTCAGATTGGAAACCATTGTTTTCAATTAAATTGAAGTATACCGCAAAGAAAGAAATGGGTAACATCCACAGCAGAATTAATAAAATCTTGGTTTTTCTAAAAAAAAAATCAAAATACAGCTTATGAAAATTCTTTATATTACATATTTTATAGATATTTAAATTTAGATTCAATTTCAAGTAAATTTACGGAAAGGGGACCAATATAAAATCAAATATGTATTAAAATCAAATATGCTTTTAAATAAAATTATATTACAATTTTAAATATTATAAAATATTATATATATTGTATATATATCTGAAAAAAAGTATCAAATAATCAATTTTATAACAAAAAACTCAAAAAATCCCAATAAAATCCAATACAATCCCCAAAAAAGCTAATAGACTGAGCTTTTTTAAAAAAAGCTCGGGTTTTTTCCAATCCTGCAAAGAAGTGAATTAAATTACCTGTGTGTCATGATTGAAAGGTAGTGAAGTGGTTTAAGAATGCCCAAATAATGATTAACCGCCAAAGCCAATAGATGATATACTGTAATTATCACGCTTCCCAATCTTACAACTTCGAGAGCCAATAAAAAACAATTTATGCCTAAGAGTAACGTGATCGAATATTTTTTTATATTAATAAATTCGATTTTTATATTTATAAAACACCCACAACATTTATGTAACACCCACAACAGAATTAAATAAAATGTGATGTGGTTTCTTAAAAAAAAAAATCAAAGTACTGTTATATTGCTTATGTGGAAATTATGCTTTGTGCATCTTAAAGCTCTATTAAAATAATTAATTCTGTAATGCATTGAGAAAGTCGAATAGAAAAGAAAAATTTTTATGATATTCTGTATCATAAAATAAAAGAATTATTAAATATATCTTTTTGAAAGTTATCTTTTCGAATTCAGTTTTTTTCTATTATTTGATAAATGTTAATTTTTAAGATTTAAAGATTAAAAATTTGTAGAGCGCAAAGATGAATTACGTTTAAAGTTTACATAAAAATCGTCTATATTTAATTAATTAAAAATGATTTATAACCGAATTTTACCTTTCAATTCGATTCCGAGACCAATAGGTATGAAACTATTCAGCAACAGTTCTATTCCCAGAAAAAAGCTGGAAAAAGCATCTGCACCTGTAAAAAATTATTTTCACATAATTTTCTTCAAGAAGTGTTTTAAGGTCAATTTACTTCTATTATCTCAAAAATGCTAATTTTTTATTTATGTCACATTTCTATCAATATAATATACATATATGTACCACATGTATATACCTATATATATATATATATATATATATATATATATATATATACGTTACTGTACCTGTTAGACTCAAACTAATATATAATGTTGGACTAAGCGGACACTTAATCCAGAACGTGGTTATTAAGATTTTTATATTTACAATTATTGAAATGACACAGAACAACATTAAAAGTGATACGCCATATAAGTATAATATTTTAATATTTTTAATTTCACTGGATGTAATCTCACTCTGTGTCATTTCGTTAATCATTGTTGCGTTCATGAGTTCTGTCGACATGCTTGTACTGTTACTTCGCTTTGTTACAAACTTTGATCTGAAAATATAATTTATATTTGATGAAGAAAGATTCTACGTCAAACATTAACTGAAAGTATAATAAAAAATAAAAGCGTAAACAAAGTTCATAGTAAATATATTACAAGATTAAAATATAAGTACTTCCTTTTCTAAATATTATATTTCTTAAATACGTAAAATATTATTTATTCTTAATATTTTCTGATAATAAAACAAACCATGAAATCATGAAAGTGATATTTTTTATAAAACTTAATTTTTTAGCTAGTTATTACAAAAAAGGTCTATATGTCGATTAAGAAATATATGTTGATTCGACAGAGAAATATTATATTAGATGTTGGAATTAATTCGTAGCGTTTTACAAGTGATGGGAAGTACTTTCATTAATGTATTTTTTAATGCTCATGTGAAATAAATAACATTCTTTCATTAAAAAACGCTACGAATTAATTCCAACACCTAATAATATTATATAAGTGGAATGTTTCTGAAAAGATGTGTTTCCAATAATTTTTCCATCTATCTGCTCTTTCTAACGATCGAGAGTTTTTTCTTGACAAAGTTCCTAAATTCCAACTACTATTTAATCATTAATTACTATTATTTACACTTGTATCTTTTTTTGTTCACTTTGAAGAGCAATTAAATTTCTGGCATTTTTTTTCAATGAACCAAAACGTGTAAAATCATTTTCTAAGGAAAAAATAAAAATTGCACAATAGTTTTCTATCGCTACCGATATAAAGATTTCATTTCAAAGATTTACTCTTGAATTACTATTTATTTTCTAATTAAATTGTTTAGTTAGGATATTAATTAATAAAAAATTAATGATTAATAATCTAGAGTTAACGAAATTCTTTATAAGTTAACAATTAATGTTTAAAATTAATTTAATATTCCTTTAAGATATTGCAGATTAAATGCAAATTTCGTTTATAATTTAATTTTAATTTTTTAATTTTAATAAAGTATATATGTTTTTACAAGTATTATGCTGTTTGACATATTTCTTATTATAAGCAGTATTATATTTTCAATTTAAGCTTAATAAATAACTTTTTGTTTGAACGAAAAAGTTGCGTTTCTAAAACTCTCGCATTGTTTCGATTCTATACAAGTTGAAACAGAAGGGTCAAATAAGAAAGATTGATTGCTAGTGATTCTTTATATTACCTCCATACGAAGTAAACAAAAAGTGTTTAGTAATATTTGATATATAGATTGATATTTCTTATTAAAAACTAATGTAATTTTTCTTAGATAAAAATAGAGATAAAATTTTTTTTTCAAATATATTTGAACACATTAAAATATTTTATTATTTGACTGAAATATTACAAATTTCTTAGTAAAAGTTAAAATTTATAAAAATATATATGAAATCATATGCTCGATCGCATTATTTAAAAAATCTGATAATTTTTGTAAAAATATTGTATATAAATGTTTAATTTTAAAACTAATATGATATTAATTAAATTTCTTTAATTCTATTAATTAATTAAAATTAAATAAAAATAATTAGCTCTTAATGATTGATTGAAAAAAAATTTTGACAAATTTAAGAGTATAAATGTATAAGATACATATATATTCCAGCAGATATTATTTTTAGGCAGATTTTATTTCAACTTTGTTTCTTTATTTTCATATTGACTATAAATACATATATTAGAAAATATTTATTATTAGCATAGTCAGCACGAAGAAAGTGAACATTGTTCAAAAGACAATACGAATGTAATAATTGTATTTTCTCTTGTGTAGTTTGAATAATTGGAAAAGACACTAGGATGTTTGCAAATTTTTTAAATGAAAATAAATAGTATAAATTTTATATTTTATATTAATAAGAAAATTTTATATTTTCTTTTTGAATATTATAATATTTATATTAACTATATTATTTTTATTTAATATGTTAATAGATTTGAATAAATAAATTTTTATCATAATCATTAAGATTGTTTGATTCGATGATTCTTGAATATATTTTGCGCATTACAGAATATCAGGAATCGTATATTTGAATTTATTCGAATAATAAATTTCACGGATATTTACAGCCCGAAGGAGAGGATTGGTATCGTATTAAATTTCTGAAATATTGAATTTCTATTTCGAGTTACAAAAAGGTTGATGAACCATCTTCCTCTTAATATTCTTAATGTTTTTTTTTCATTCGCAATATAAGATTTTTATTAAATGTCTGACTATTTGCTTACAGAAAATATTTATTGCATTTAATAAATGATACTTAAATTTAAGTTTAATTTTTTTGAATTGAACAAATATTTATTTACTGTAAGTAAATAGTCCTATTTGTGTACTATTTAAACAAATATTTATTCAAATTTCGTAAATTTTTTTTGGAAGAAATGACAAAATGAAGAGAAAGAAATCATGACAAATCGTTTGTGCAAAAGCTATCAGTTGTTCTATTTATTTTGCTCGTACATGCGTGTATCTGATTAATGATTAAAATACCTTATGTGTCGTGATACGCGCGATAAAAACATTTTGATTAAATTATAAGATCGTATCATCAAAATGAGATAAACATTTTTTATTTCGATAAAAGTTTCGTAATTTTTAAAAAATTTTAATATTTTATTTATAATTATTAGGTGTTGGAATTAATTCGTAGCGTTTTTTAATGAAAGAATGTTATTTATTTCACATGAGCATTAAAAAATACATTAATGAAAGTACTTCTCATCACTTGTAAAACGCTACGAATTAATTCCAACACCTAATATATTTGCAATTTTATTTTGTAATCACTATATAATAGAAATTAAATAAAAAATTAATTATTTATCTATATTTAAATAATTGCGTTTAAAAATATCATATATTGCACATATAATTTATATACATATATGATACATGTAATATAAAATATATACTTGCATGAATTTTTCCTCTTTATTTTGAAAATCAGCAGCAACTTCAAATTAAGATTACAATTTATGGTTAGCTTTTTCCCAGGTGTTCTGGATCCTTCCTTTTTATTTATAAAAGTTTAATTTTATTTTAGCGTCGATTTTTGCTTAAATTATTGTCACGTAATTTCATAACTTCTTTTAATTGTCGTACGATGCAATGTTGATAGGATGATCGTTCTTGATAGACTGAAAGATTTTCGCGTACTGAATAGTCCGAGTCCTTTTGAAATTATTACGCGCAGACTCACAGGATGTTAGGCGCAGAATGCCTGGATCTCCCGCGCTGGAACTCCATCCTCTGATGTATATAAAAGAACAAAAGGGAAAAGGGAAAGGATCGATAACGTATTTTAATATGGATACGTGCGTAGATGTCGTAGAAAATTAAAACATTCCCTACGCACATTCATTGACGTTAAGTTCAAAGATGTCCGAACTCCGAGCAATATTGATCGTATTATCAATATCACCATCGTCACGAAGTGACGAATAAACTTAAATGAATAAACGATGAATAAACTTAAAATTGTAACTTTTTGTTTAATTTTGAATGAAATATATTTTTTACAATAACTTCAAATCTGAGTTTAGTTACGAACTATGATAAAGTAGAAACGAAAAGCGATTGCGATATTAAAAATATAATTATGCATATCTCATTGATGCTGCCGATTTGAGACAAATTTTGAACAGCTTTGCAATGAATGTTTGCTCCAAAAAAAGTTCGTGTCCTTTTTCTTGTTACGACAATGTTCGTATTGAAAGCTTTAGACACCATTAATTCTAATTGCAGAGAGGGAAGAAGGAAGTAATTGTCGCGTGACTTTGTACTAATGATCGAGCTTAAGCTTAGCAAAGGACGGGATAACTTTGCCATTCCGTGTATGTCTTTCCTCTCTGTCCATTTACTGATAAACCTTGGTAACATAGGTCAAACACTCAAGAGGATACAACTGATAGAACTTGACGAGTTATATAGTGCAAGTTCTAATCGATATGCTGAATTTTCTAATGAGTGTTTAATAGTATTTATAATTAGTACTTGGTTATGCAAATAAATTTTTATTCAATATATCTGAGTCAAAATTTTGATTATATTTTGAATCTCTTTCGATCTCAATTATCAAAAAATCTTATAAACTGTTTTGATATTTGTACAATGAAATAAGGCCTCTTTTAATATTACTTAATTTACAGCTTCTATTTAGAAAACTTCTTTTGAACCTAAAAATAGGAAATCTTGTAATAACTGCCATTTACAGGCTCAACGTAAGAGCTCAATTCATTAGATTAGAACTTATTATAAATCTCTAGAGTCTACATATGTCATTTTTAGAGTCTACGTACATCTTAAAACTAAAATTCAAAGTAGGAGAAAAATTTCGACTCGGGTAGTAAAATACATTATATTAGGTGTTGGAATTAATTCGTAGCGTTTTTAATGAAAGAATGTTATTTATTTCACATGAGCATTAAAAAATACATTAATGAAAGTACTTCCCATTACTTGTAAAACGCTACGAATTAATTCCAACACCTAATAGTATAACGAAATGCTCAGTATCGCATGCATTTGTTCTTTTTGTATATTCTGTATATCTATATTTAATCTTCTTCTAATATCTTTAATATATTTAATAAGTAAGATATTTCGATGTTATAAGATTATAGGATCTCTCCTTTAACCTTCGTATAGTAGATATAGATTGCTTATGATATGATTTAGGGGTAAAAAACATACGTACTATTTTGCCTTTCAAATATATTGGCGTTATAAGAAAATGTGTTAGCAATGTTATATGTATAATTAATATACTTGACATGTTTTTCGTGAGATAAGGATAGAGTTCTAAAAAAGTGAATTCCCTTTCGATTTTCTTGTCGATTGACGTACTACTGTATTTTGATGCCCTAATTACGATTATGAAAATTGCCGATAAGAACATTTTCAAAGTTAAATATTTAAAAAACGACTTTTTTCACATTTTTTTTGCGCGTTTCGCGTGAAAGTCATGCGCCCCTAAACAGGGAAGGAGATGTGGTTGGAGTCACTTCGTGTGGAAAGTCATAAAAAAATTGTACGTCTTATCCATCTTTCAGCACGACAGCATATATTGACAAGCACTACGTGAGTAGTGACGCTTAGTCAGACTACAAATGACCGCCAAAATAACCTTGTCGGTAATTTTTATGATTATATTGTATTTGTAATCATATGTAGCACATTAAAATAGAGTAATATACCAATCGACAATAAAATCGAAGGGTTCACCCTTTCGAAACACTTCATCCCTTTTTTCAGTTTTGTATTTTATTATTTTCTTTTAATTTATCATGGACAGGGTCGGAAAATCGAGCATCATTTTTCAAATAAATAGCTTCGAGATTCCCTTGAGATATAAAATAAAGTATATCATAATAAAGTATATAGTAAAGAATAGCTCAAATAAATCAAATTATGTCGATAAGGGTACTTCATTTTTTCCATTATACATAATAGATTAAATTATCACATTCATAAAAATAGTATTGTACAATCTTCCAATAAAAAAAGAAAAATTGCTCAAAATTTTTTTATAATATTATCCTATATGTCGGTTTCTGAAAGCTTTCAAACGAGAATGGATTGAAATGAATTGAAATGGATTCAGATTTTCAGAAATATTGATTCACGAATGTTAAAATGAATGCTTTTCAATTCTGAATGCATTTTTATTCATTTATAGGAATTGCATGGAGCATATCTCTATGTCTTTCAATCTAAAAATAATATTATTAATTTTTTCTGTGCATTGTGAATACTGTTCAATTCAACATTTTGAATAGGAGATGCAGTTTTTCAATCCAATTGCATCCAATTGAATCTAATTAAATCCAAAAAAAGTATTTGCTATATTTTTTTTTTATAAAATACCGATTTGGATAGAAAAAAATTTCAATCCATTTTAATCCATTCTTGTTTGCTGGTTGTGCCCATTGCTCTTAAAATGAATTCAAAATTAACATATTTCCTAACTCTTAAAAATTACATTAAAAGAGGCAAAGTCCAATTAGATTTCTTATCTCATCAAGAAGTTGTTTATAACATATATATTACGAGGATTGTGATGCCAACTACGTGAATCAAACGAAGAGAAAGTTAAAAACTAGATTACATGAACATAAGTCAGATATAAAGAAAAAGACAGATTCATCGGTTATTACTAACCGATGAATAACTAAAAAATAATAAAATTAATTGCAATCACGAGTTTAATTGAAATAAAGTAAGAATTTTAGATAGCCTTCTTACAACAAACGATTAATATTATAATCTGAGATGGTCCACATAAAAATAACAAATACAAGGTCTAAATAGGCAGAATGACACGGAATAATTTAATTATTATGACACATTTGTAAGCGTTAATTTTCTGTATATATATTCTTATTGATTGATAATGGAATATACTATAACATCTATGCTGCGCAAAAGAACATTTCAGACTTATCAGCTTGATAATCACATGATAGAATCTAGCGACCTTACATCTGTTATTAGTCTGTATTTTTTTTCATTATTTTTAAACCTACAATTTTAATTTTTGTTCTAATTAAAATTCATAATTTGAATTCAATAATATTATGTTCAATAATATTCATTTATAATTTGAATTCAATAATATCATTATATTATGTTGTGTCTAATATTGAGACTGACTCGATTGGGATCGAAACCGTTTGTAGCTATATTTTTATTGAATATATTATATTATTTATTTCATATCGTTTTCTTATGGCTCGTTTAGCCCTTATTAATTTTATTCATATCATAATATTTCAAGATTGTTGTCCTGTTAAAAATAAACAAAAGAAATAGTTAAAATGCCACTTTCGAATGATACCCGATTAATGTCGATGGTAGATACAGTAAAATTTGCGGTGGTTTCGTCGTGTGAAATTTAATGAAACGCTATTATAGTGCCTATGGGGATGGAATCTCTTTCTCGGAAGTAAGATTAGGAGTCTAATGTAGGTGTATGTAATCCAAACCAGGGAAAGCTTAATTTACGCAGCGAGCAGCTCTTTGTTTTCTCATTTATGTTTGGTTTGAAATTTTCTATAAATACTTTTTTTTTATCTGGACAACAAATTGAATTGTAGGCAATTAATTATATATATGTATAATACAGTTATATACAATACTAAAAGATTTATTTTTACGATTAAATTTCAATTTTAATTGATAGATTCGCAGCTTCAATCGGATATTGAATTTTAATAAAGTTTAATAAATAAATATTGTGACAATAAATAAATATATA